>NW_025226813.1:0-4666 GCF_018294505.1 Triticum aestivum | reverse complement strand
GCTATTAAACATCCGGACACCGTCAAGCGCGCCCGGAGTAACCTACAATAAGACCGCCTGGCACGTCCCAAGCATGCGTAGCAATGCGGCCCCAACCCCAGCCCTCGCAACATTGCGGAACCAGTACTACGCGTACATAATTACGCTCTAGAAATACCATGGGCATAGGGGGAGGGGCACGACCACGGCAGGCCCAGAATACAGCTCAACCGCACCAGGGGCTCCCAATTGTGTCATTCTTTTTTTTCTCTTACTTTCAGGACTCCCTTTCTCAAGAAGCCCTGTCCGGCAGTAGAATCGCCGAACATACGATGCAACAGCCAGGGAAGCAGAAAGCTACGTCAAGTGTCCAGGTGGTCTCTATAACAAGCAGTATACCTGTTTTACATATCATCCCGCAGCTCGCTCCTGGAGGGGGACATGTCAAATAGTCCCATCCCTTGCTTATCGCACTATTTGTATTGCTCTGCTTTTACCGCAAATTTTTTAATAAACAATGCACAACTTTTGCCTATTATTGCATTCCTTTTTCTTATCTATATATTTCACTTATGACATGTTGCATCTGTATGCTTTGGTACGGCCAAATACACCAGGGGCTTAAGTACCCCAAAATATGGTGTGATAAGTCCGAACACTTTCACAAGTGCGGCACCCCGAACTTATAACATTATATGCATCGACTCCGAATCATGTCTTGGGTCAATAGTTGGGTTTGCCTGGTTCCCATGTTTTGGTACCTTACGTTTCGTTATATCGGCTAAGGTAGCGCTGGGAGAACCACTGCGATTGTGCCCCGGTTGAGCTAGGTTGAGCACCTCAGTGGAGAAAGCTAAAACTGACCGTCATGATAGGGTGAGAGCCGGTTGCTGTTCGAGAGGTTTTCGAGTCCCTAAAGACTTATGCCGCCTAGAGCGAGGAGCCGACTTTGTCCGGCCCAGGTGTGGATAGCGCCCCGAATTCGGTCTTCCGAATACTAGGGGCTTCGCCAAAATTTAAAATTATAGAATTCTATGGCTAAGTGAGAGTGTTCATGCATTATAGTCCGGTTGCCTTGTTTGTTGCGTTGAGCGCCTCCCTCGAAGGACCCAAGAATGGGAAAAAGAGCGCTCAAGTTTATCCCGAACACCCCAGCACTCGCGGCATGGGGGCAGAAGCCGAAGACTCACCATCTCTCAAATTTAATAAACGGCCGCATAGAAAGTAATATTTTAAATTCACAAGCGTTGCTTAGTGCATATGAACAAGTTTTCAAGCGTACAGGATAACAAATGCGAGTTTACTCAAAAATTACATCTTTGGAGCATTCACTCGCTATAAGGCAGGCACCCTTCAGGACGCCCGCATAATACATCTCGGGCTTGCGATACTCCCTGCCCGGCGATGGAGCGTCCGTCACAAGCTTCTCAGCGTCGATCTTGCCCAGTTCACTTTAGCACGGGCAAGGGCCCTACGGGCACCTTCGATACAGACGGAGCGCTTGACGACTTTAATCCATGGACAGGCGTCCACCAGCCGGCTCACCAGCCCGAAGTAGCTCCCAGGCATGGCTTCCTTAGGCCACAACCGAACTATGAGGCCCTTCATGGCCTGTTCAACCACCTTATGGAGCTCGACCAGCTGCTTCAGCTGGTCACTCAAGGGCACCAGGTGTCCGGCCTCAGCATACTGAGACCGGAACACCTTCTCCGTCGAGCTCCCCTCCTCGGCCCGGTAGAATGCGGCAGTGTCGGGCACACTACAGGGCAGATTTGCGAATGCTCCTGGAGAGCTTCGGATTCGGGTAAGTAATAAGTAATTCACTTTCATGTGCTTGCTTTGCATGAAGAATGCCTTACCCGCCGCTATCTTCTTCATTGCCTCAATTTCCTGGAGGGCTTTTTGGGCTTCGGCCTTAGCGGCTTTGGCGCTCTCAAGAGCCGAGGCGAGCTCGGACTCTCGAGTCTTTGAGTCACGCTCCAAACTCTCGTGTTTTTCCACGAGAGCCTGGAGCTCTTGCCGCACCTCCGCCACCCGCGCCTCCTGCTTCTCTCGCTCGGTGCACTCCGCGGCTGCATTGCTTTCGGCCTTGGATAACGCCTCCTTTAGGGTCGCCACCTCATTCGTGGCCCCTGCAATTCTCACGTTATTCCTGCTATTTTTTGCAACCACATCTTTTATATACTTCCATAAGGTATTACTTACCTTCCTTGTCCTCGAGTTGCTTTTTGGCAAGGCCGAGCTCGTTCTTAGACCGCTCGAGGCTCTGCTTCAATGCATCGACCTCCGCAGTCAGTGCGGCAGAGGTCAGCAGTGCACCCTTCATTCCCCATATTGACATACTTATGTTAGACTCCTGCGTATATCTTTTTAAATCCTCAGTTCGGCTTTTCTTTCCGAACACCAAACTGAGCATCAAGGGCTACTGTCTATGTGGTAATATTTTTACATATCTTAAATACATACCTCAAAGCCTGTTAGAAGGCTGGCACAGGTTTCAGTCAGCACGCTCTTGGCGGACTGAACTTTCTGGATCACCACATTCATAACAGTGCGGTGCTCCTCGTCGATGGAGGCGCCGTTAAGCGCCTCCAGCAAATTATCCGGTGCCTCCAGTTGGATGGAGGTCACCGGTGTCGCAATCTCGCCCTTCTTACGAAGACGCCGCCTGCCGGACTCCGGAACCACTGAAGGTTCCGGTGCGGAGTCCGGCCCAGGGCTGGACTTAGAGCCCTTTGGGGTTTGATCCCCCTTATGCCCGGAGTCCGGGAGGTTGCCTTGCGGCGCCTCCGGGACCTCCTCCTCCTGGCTGGGCCCCTTTTGGGACCCCACCTCGGCGTCATCCACAGCGCGAGGAGAGGAGGCGGCCGGAAGTGAAGTGCTATTCACGTCCGACGGAGCCAGGGAGCCGCTCGTTGAAGTGTCGAGCCCGTCCTTGGGCGGGCTGCAGGGTTGTATTTGGCATTAGGACATTCTATACGACAAACGAAACGCCTTGAGTTATTCTCATATCCGGATACTTACGATGTCGCCGGGGGCTTAGGACTCGGTGGCCACTCCTCTTCGCCATCGTCAGGGGTTGGTGGAGTAGTCCGGAGGAAGGGTCCTTCCCTTCTTGGACCCTCCGGCCTCCCCAGTTGGGGCGGCCTTCCTTTTCTTCTCTCCCCCCGCTGGGGTAGAGGCCTCTTTTTCCTCCTCCTCGTCTTTGCGGGAGGAGTCCGCCTCAGAGTCATTGGACAATGAGTCCGATAACACCTGGCGCTAGGAACTCTTTCGAGTTCCCGTGGCCTTCTTCTCCGGCACCACGTGAGGCGCCGGAACCAGCAGCCCCGTCAATCGGGCATCCGCTGGGTTTTCTGGCAAGGGAGCCGGACAGTTAACCTGCCCGTACTTCTTCTGCCAGGCCTGTCAAAGGTAAGGGAGTTTAGATCCCGCATAGAGTCAAACTATGAAAAAACAAGTGTCCTTTAAAGGGTAAAATAGCTTACCTCGCTGGCTTGACGCTGCGAGCTGAATCCGCGATCTTCAATAGCGGATGCGGGAGCCTCGGCGCCCTTGAACAGCACCTTCCAGGCATCTTCATACGTAGTGTCGAAGAGCCTGCTCAAAGTTTGGTGCTGTGTCGGATCAAACTCCCACAAGTTGAAGGCCCATTGTTGGCACGGGAGGATCCGGCGGATGAGCATGACCTGGACTACGTTGACGAGATTGAGCTTCTTGTTCACAAGGTTTTGGACGCAGGTTTGGAGTCCGGTCAGCTCTTCCGAATTACCCCATGTCAGGCCCTTCTCTTTCCAGGAGGTGAGCCGTGTGGGGATGCCAGATCGGAATTCAGGGGCCGTTGCCCACTCAGGGTCACACGGATCGGTAATGTAGAAACCACCCCGATTGCCACCCTTTGATGGTTTCTACGAAGGAGCCCTCGAGCCATATAACGTTGGGCATCTTGCCCACCATGGTGCCTCCACACTCCGCCTGCTGGCCGCCCACTACCTTCGACTTGACATTGGAGGTCTTTAGCCATAAGCCGAAGTGGGGCTTGATGCGGAGGAAGGCCTCGCACACGACGATAAACGCCGAGATGTTGAGGACGAAGTTCGGGGCCTGATCGTGGAAATCCAGGCCGTAGTAGAACATGAGCCCCCGGACAAATGGGTGGAGTGGGAAGCCCAGTCCGCGGAGGAAATGGGGGAGGAATACCACCCTCTCATGGGGCCTGGGGGTGGGGACGAGCTGCCCCTCGTCTGGAAGCCGGTGCGCAATGTCGTTGTGTAGGTATCCGGCTTTCCTCAACTTTTTGATGTGTCCCTCCGTGACGTAGGAGGCCATCCACTTGCCTCCCGCTCCTGACATGGCTGGGGAAGGTTGAGGCGAGATGTGCGGACTTGGGCGCTGGAGCTCGAGTGCGCGGAAATGGATGAGCAAAGGAGGAAGAAGGTGTGTGTGAAAAAGTGGATCCTTATACCCTTATATGGACGGACGAAACTATGCGTCCCCACCAGCCTGGTAAAACTCGCTTATCTCCCAAGCACCATAATCAGTGGCGCGGTTGGGTTACCCACGCCCGTATTGATGAGAATCCCAGAATAAGGGGACAGGATCTCTGCTTTGACAAGACGTGCCAAGGAAACCGCCTCGCTAAACGCGCTGAGGTGGAACAGTAAAAACGATTCGAATAAAGACTTGG
>NW_025226812.1:0-4671 GCF_018294505.1 Triticum aestivum | reverse complement strand
AGATAGTGTTCCTGCGATAATGTTTAGTAGCCATGGCATGGAAAAACTTGGTATTTTCCTCACCCACCTTGATGGATCTAATAGTACAGCGCTGCTTCCAATAAATGAATTGCAAACGAAGGATTTCCTCCAGATGAAGTTTGACAATCTTCCTAAAATTCATCTCCGGCCAAGTAAGTTGTCGGAGTTCTTCTAAACTGTCAAAGTATAAAATCACTTTGTTACAATCTGCAATTAGGTTTTTAACCTTGGAAAGGCTGACATGCCACTTTTTGAGAGCATAGCGCAGAGCCTTGAACTTAGCCGAAATGGTAACAGCAGCAGAAGATTTTCTAACAGGCAAATTCCATACCTCAGCAACACATTCAGAAAAACCTGCCAGATGCACCCAATAATTTTCAAAGCGAAAGATTTTGGCCTTCGGAATTGAGGTGGCAATAGAAACCATACATGGCACGTGATCCGAAGCTGTTCGTGCAAGAGGCAAAACCATGGTATTGGGATGATCTGAAGTCCAAGAAACTATGGTGAAAAACCAATCTATTTGCTCCAGTAATGGGTTAGTTTGCATATTGGACCAAGTATATTGCCTTCCTTTTATTGGTAGTTCCACCAAACCTAGGTGACCAATAATTTCATTAAAAAGGAAGATGTCATTTACATTACCCCCAGGCAAATTACGATTCTCCAAGGAGCGCATAAAATTAAAATCACCAAGCAACAACCATTTCTCATCGTATTGAATGTTTAGTTTATATAACCACTGAGCAAATTCATCACGGGCAGGGTTCTGACACGAACCATAGATAGAGACCAAAGTACAGACTTCGGAAGTGTGCATGGAGGTGAATTCCACAATGATGCCATACGAATGAGCCTCAATTAATTTATCAGAGAAGAAAGCAGAGTTCCAAATGATCAAAATACCAATAGAAGCACCAGACGAAGGCATGTATGCAAAATTATCAGAACGCCTAGGGTAAAACATCCTAAGGAAACGCTGATCAATATGCATACATTTAGATTCTTGCAAACACACAATAGAGCATCCACTTTCCTCAATCTTCTGTTTAACAGCAAGTTGCCTTGCCTCAGAATTGAGGCCACGCACATTCCAGCATAGGACTTTCCAATCTCTAAAGGTTGTCTGATTCATTACAGACCGAATAATATAAAAGCAAAAGTAGGTCACGCAATGACCTACAACATCCACCTAGCAGAGGCATAGAGTTCATCATAGAGAAACAAAAGAAAAGATAAGTGGCGATTAAGCAGGTTAGCCAGCGGCCCAAACTGCAGAAGGCTTCACACATCATCATAACTCTTGCTAGAGTTGGCACCAGAAGGATCAGCAACAAGCTTCTCCACCGTTATCTTCTCAGGGGCAATACGTAGTCGTGCTCCAACATGCTGGAGACCAGAGATGGCCGTTGGAGGCGGCACACCAGGACCATCAGGAGCAGGTGTAGATGGGCTAGCAGGCAGCGCACTGGTTTTACGCTTCTTAGAGCGCTTGACAAATCGCGGTGGCACTTGACGGAAACCATCACGCAAGGCACTTAATCTAGCACTATGGCGAACTTGTGAGGCAAGCAGGACAGGTTTGACAGATGCAGCTTTACGTGACCTCTTGTTGGTAATGATAGGCATAGCAAAGAACTGGAATTTCTCATTAATGGGTTCAGACAGCTCAATGGGCTCATTGAAGCAGAGAGCACGAGCAACCGGGTGCTTGGCAGGTGGCGACAGATTAACATTCACAGAAACAGGCGGAGGTGGCAGCAGACTGAACTCCAAAGGTCCATCAGAGAGACCATAACTCCAAGGCTGCATGATAAATGAAAACATAGGCATCTGAAGGGGCCTAGGAATGACAGAAGCATCAAAACACTGCATAAACTTACTGAAGGTGCGTGTCCATTGCATTTGAGGAGGCAAGACTGGCCCAAAGGCAGTAAGGACCTGTCCAACATGCAGAACCTGTTGAGCTGGTATCTGGGCAGTATGCGGCTGAAAGAGAGAAAGCTCAACATTGGGAGCAGCATGGTCAATGACAGCATTGACAGAATTCTTAGAGACTTGCAGCACCATGGACTCCTGAGACTGAACAATTTCTTCAGGATCCACCGGCTCAGTAGCATTACCATGAAAAGCATCAGCATGGTCGTTGTCATTACCCATAGCAGGGGGAGGCACGTCATTCCATCCTAACTCAGGGAACTCCGGCATAACCCAGTTGTGGTTGTTGAATTGCATCTGGCCAGGGAGTGGGTGTGGATTCCCATCAAAAGGCATCGGGTCTTCGTCAGCAAGCAACACATCAGCAAAGTCTACAGAGAGAAGGTATACTAGGGCAGTCCAAGAAACCCTAGTAGCTCCAAAATCTCCAAACTCACGATACACAACATCCCGAGGAACCATGGAAGGAGCGGGGAAGGAAACATAAGCAAGAGTCCGCACCATAAGCTAACCCGTTTGATGCCAAGTATGGAAACGCTCGAAAGTGATAACCACATTAGCAATGTATTGCGGCCGATGATCATCAAGAGGGACACCCAAAACCATGAGCCAACCACGGCGAAAACCCTGAGCAGCTCTATAGTTGATCCACTCATCATGCGGAATAAAATGAACAAAGCGATTGTTGCCCAAATCAAAAGGTGGGTGATCCACCATAACTTGCCTCGAGACTGCACTATGGAAACGGAACAGTCCTACTCCCTGAATCCAAGGCTGAGCATCAAGAACATCTCTCCTCAACTGATTAACCACAAAATCACTAACCATGTTGCGGTAGAGGGGAATCTCCTCCGGAGCGGCTCTGGTTCGACGATGCCAATAGCATACTCCTCATGCCTTCTGTCAGGCGCAGTAGTTGGAGCGAAGAAGGTGCGAGGGAGACGGAGCGGCCCTCCATTGATGATCTCAAATCCTGGGGGCACATACAGCATGGGGTCCAACTCAAAGTTGGCCATCTCCGGCGAAGGCGATGCAGGCATGTGTGGCAGAGGCGGAGGTGTTGAGGATGGAGGCGATGGCGTATCTGGGTGTGGAGTGGATGGCAGATCTGGATGCGATGGTGGTAATGGGGGTGGCGGCAATGGAGCTGAAGGCGATGGTGTTAATGGGGGTGGCGGAGATGGAGATGAAATAGGTGCAGATGACAAAGCAAGATGTAACTCGCTGATGGGACGTAGCAATGGGCAGGAGGTCGCAGTAGGTTGGATGGAACTCGAGGCGTCCAACGGCAAAATCGATGGTGGGGTGTCAGGCTGGTTGGCAGCTGAACCCTCAATGATATGTGGGACCCACTTAAAACCCCCAGACGGTGCAGATCCTATGCAAGATCTTGCCTTGTGGCCTTGCCGAAAACAACGTCAGCAACGCACCTGATTGGTGCAACTGGAGGTGATATGAGCCATTGAGAAATAGTTGTGCCATTTCCAAACCTTGAACGCCATTTCATCAACCATACAAGAAAATCCATCCAAATCATCAACTGATTGGCCCAGAATCCTGGCGTGAGATAATTGACGATCCTGACTGATTGGCTGCGCATTGGGAGATTCAACATTGACTGGGCCAAGCAGGCTGGCGCAAGGCACTGCATTGGGGGATTCAGTACTGAGAGAGCCCATATTTGAGGGGCAAGGCACAGAATATGGGCTGACCGGTGCAATCACAACCCTAGATGTCTCACTAGGCCCAGGAATAGGAAGCGGATCAGAAGGAATATTATTTGAAAAACTCCCAGTCCCACCCAACGATCGCTCCGAGGAAAGAGGAACCAACTCAAGCGAGATTGCCGCTGATTGAGCAGAAAGCGCAGATACCATACCAAAACATATCGGAGGATTCGCTACCGTCCACCAGAGCTCCGCCACCAACGAGGAATGAATAATAACGCGCTCATGCGGACTAACAACATAAGCAGCATCTTGAACTGTGTCAATGCATTTCAGAGTGGCAGGGTATCGATAACCCCTGCAAGCAGGATAATTTTGGAACATGGCAAATGAGAGTTTCTTCCTGCAACTAGGCACAGACTTCATGGAAGATTTGGCAAGAGGTTTGTGCATGGCCATCATGCCAATAGAAGCACGACGTTTGGTAGGGCAAATAAAAATCCATTCAGCATCACATTCCTTTCTCCAAATCAAAACCTCACGCCTCCAATTAGGACCCCCATGGCCCCAGAGATGGAAAAAGCACTTGAAATGCTCACAAGCAAAAGATCGAAGAGCGAGAACATAGAGACCAACTTTTTTGCATCAGACATGAAAGGAGAATACCTTATCATGTATATTGGAAACCATGAACTCAATCGCTGATCCACCAATAGCTGCCTCAAGTGCTGCTGCCACGGAATCATCAGAGAGGCGAAAGACATGCCTACTAAAGGATACCACCATGATAAAAGAATCCATGTCATCCGATGGGTGAACTGAGACGCCACAAGATCTATAGATCTCATCTGCAAAAGCCAACCCTTCGGAGAAATCCAAGCCAAGGGTGGAACTAGATCCGTGATCCATTGAAGATGGTGATCCTCGTAGAGAGGAGGAGACGCCGGAGATGATGAGTCGATTGGTTTAGGAAATTAGTGTCTAGGGAGAGAGATCGCCGGAGAGCCTAGCGGCACAGGTGGAGGTGGAGGTGGGAGAGTATAAC
>NW_025226811.1:0-4673 GCF_018294505.1 Triticum aestivum | reverse complement strand
CGTGTGTTGTGGTTGGTGTTCTAGTTTCCAAATGGATTCATGCCATCAGTACTCGCACCAAGCACGATGTTCCTTGCATCTTCTATGAAAAATCCATATTCGGCGTTGAATGCTCTCCACTGGCTAGCGTCGGCGAGGTGTCTTGGCTTCGGATCATCTCCATCGTCGGGCTTCTTCCTCTCCGCATGCTAGCACATGAGCTTTGCTTCCTTAGGATCTATGAAATACCGCTACAGATGGGGAGTGATTGGACAGTACCATACAACTTTCTGAGGAGCTTTCTTTCATGCCTTCTTGTATCTAGAAGCATTGAACACTAGAAAACTAGTTTTCTCCGCGTGCTGCCCCCGATAAATGATGCAGTCGTTGATGCATGTGTGGTATCTAATGTGCGGCAGATCAAGAGGGCAAACAATTTTCTTGGCCTCCTCGACACTAGCAGGACACGGGTTCCCTGAAGGAAGAACTTTATTATGTAGATACTTCAAATGCTCATCGAGGCTTTTATCTGCCCATTTGTTTTTGGCCTTCCTCTTTAGGAGTTCAAGCGTGAAACTCAAGAGGGTCAACTCTGGATCGCAACTGTCATAAAATGGAGTCTTCGAGTCTACTTCAAGTTGCGCCAGCATGGCCTCCTCTCTAGAAGCAGCTCTGTCGCTAGTCGTAATATTGCGAAGGAGGTCTCAAACATGAGTTTCCTGCACGACTAAACTTAGTAGCATTAAAGATTGCGGCGTGTCCATCGCCTCTTCTCTGCCATGTCCGGACTCTTCTTCACCGTGTCTGGAATATTCTCCGCCGCCTCCATATCAGGATTCTTCCTCGCTGCCATGTCCAGCGTCATCGTCTCCATGTCGATCGGTCATCTCTTTGTCTAGCCCCATGTCTTTATTCCCTGCCATGTGGACATCCTCATCATCATCTTCACTTATCCACTGAGTGTATCCATCCATGAAACCATTCATCAACAAGTGCGCCTTCAAACTTCCATGAGCAAAAGGGTCCAAAATGACTCCTTCTTTGCATCTTGTACACAGAAATCTAATCTCAGTCTGATTGTTTGCATACACGTCCATCACTGTGGATTACAAGTATCGCTCCACCTTCCTTCCACTCATCTTCATGACCGACTCCACGGCATAACAAGAAAAAGAGTTATAAACCAAATGCATGCATGCATGCATGAAAGTGATCTAAAAATTTGGCATGACCTTGCCTAAAAATAGGACATATTGATTTTGCTCAAAATTCATCGAAACGGAAATAAATTGACATTTCGGCAAAACATAAGCAACTTAGGGGGCATGTCACTCGCACAAATCCCTTCATACCACAAAGACACATATTCCCATTCTTGAAATGCACAACTTTTTACTCACCTATCTCCCGAGAGAGATCGAGCACGGTTAGATGTGAGGCCTTTGCTACCTATAGGGATAAAAAGTGGATGGCTAAATAGCTTGCTAGATCTATTTGTTGGGAGGAGAGATGACCCTAGCTAACTAATGGATAGGGAGAGAGATGAGCTCGCTAGATCTATATGTATGGAAGGAGGGAGAGCCAAATAAATGAGTCAGATAGAGAGGAGAGGCCATTTACGGAGGAGAATGATGGTGGATGGGGCATTAATGGGGAGAGAAGAGAGGTAAAAGGAAGAGAGAGGAAGGGCACTAATGGTGGAGAAGTAACTTAGAGAGGGGAGAGGGTAAAGGGGGAGGAAGGGGAGGAGAGAGAGGATGGGTGAAAAGCTGGAACCAGCCACGCCTAGCACTAGCGATGTATTCTTGACAGCGCTACTGCTATGGTGCTTAGTAGTAGCACTTGTCTGGAGCAGCGCTACTAATAAGTGGGGCCCATAGTAATAGCGATGTTGTCACAGCAAGCGCTACTGCTAAAATCATAGCAGTAGCGTTGTATAAGGCCGCGCTGCTACTATAGCTAGCGTTGCTCGGATCATTGAGTCCCACTTATCAGTAGCACTCTTTATATTTCGAACGCTACTGCTAAGGCATCACTTGTAGCACTGTCCTGAGCCAGCACTACTGCTACTTAGTAGCAGCGTTGGATATTTTCCAATGCTACTACTCCATCTCTCTTAGTTTATAGGGCGTGTGCGTACCCCTAGGTCATCAATTTGACCAACCTAATACAAGTCAGATATTATGAAAAATATACCAATACAAACTTTAGATGTTCTATTTTTAAAAGGTATAATTTTTGTGTTATGTAGTTTATATTAGGATGATGAAATTGGTAACCTAGGTATACATGTAGGACTTGTAAACTGAAATAGAGGGAGTACTGATATCCTACCTATAAGCATTCCTTTCACTAGTAGTGGCGGCTCGAGTAGCGTGAAGCGAGGCGGCAAAGGTGACAGAGCAACCCGGAGGCGGGTCATAGTCGGTGAAGGTGAGGCGGGGCCAACACGGCCGCGAGATTAAGGCAGAGCGAGTGCGACCAGCGAGGCCTCCAGGGCGGCTCGAAGGCGCGACTGCTCGAAGGTGGCAGTAGTCTGAAAGTAAAGGAGGACCGAGGCCAGTGGCCACTTGGCCGGGGCATCTCACCGGCGGGCAGCTCGCGGCACGGCCGGAGGTGAGTCTTGCGATGGAGCCCCGGCGGAGGCGGCTCGTGGCGCGGCGGGAGTCACGACGTCTAGGCAACGGAGGTCGGGGCAGCTTGGGCACGATGGAGATGGCTTCCTGAGCCGGTCGGCGGCTCGACAGCTTGAAGTAGTTGATGGTGACTCAGCCGCTGCCGCAACGTAAGGGCAGAGGCTGGCGTGCTAGAAAACCGACACGAGGCATAGCGAAGATGGCGGCTGGAGCAGGCAGAGACGGAACCGGGTGGGCTCAGGGGCGCCGCGGCGCGAGAGTCCAGGCGACTCGCAGCAGAGGTGAGGCCGGCTCAAGGCCGCGGGAGCAATCTCCATGGGGGTGAGGGCCTGGCTAGACACGGCAGATCCTGCGGCTCAGCAAGGATTCTTGGAGGCGAGGCAAGGCGAGCATCGTTGCATCGATTGGTGGACCCTGGCGACTCTGTGAGGGCAACGCCGGTGGCTCAAAGCAGCTCGAAGGCGGCTGTACAACCATAGTGCCATACCAGCATTGGCGGAGCAAGGCCGCTCCAGTGGTTCGATGAGGTGCAGCCTGCTCGAGGCGCGCTGAGGTGGCAGAGGCGGCGAGGTGCGGCTAATCCAGCTGTGGGTTGGAGAGGCGCTGACACGGCGGGGGCGCGGCCGAGCGGCAGTCGGAGGTGTGCCTACCGATGGTGGCTCAGGGACGAAGACGGAGGCAGAGACAAAGTTCGTGGCCTCATCAACTCCCGTCATTTTTTTTCGATTGTGTCCAAGCTTGCGTACAACATGCATATGCCGCTCCTTGCCGATGACCGTGTTTGTGTTGACCTGTCAATCCGATAGGTGTTGGAGTCCTGCATGTTCATGTAAGGCAAACCATGCTATTTTTCTTCTTTTTGACTTCTACCAGTGATGGGCTTTTTCTTTGGACGCCGATAACGCCCACACGTGTGGTCGTTAAAGGATCTGGCCACACATTGTGTGCGGTGTGAGCAGGAGGCAGCCCACACGGGTTGTGTGTGGGCGGACATTAGAATTGCCCACACATGTGGGTGTGTCTACTTCGTGCCACATGCCCAACAAGTACTACTCATCTCCACCCCGCGCGTGTGGCACGAAGCAAAAATGCCCACATGTCCTAGCACAACTACGTTAGGTACCCGCGGGATGGCGATTTAGTTGCCATCCTGGTTGGCAGATGTAGTTATCTGGGATGGCAAGTATAGTTGTAGAAGCATGGCAACTCTATCTGTTTTGATTAACTATAGTTGCCATGTCTAATTTATGATAGCTGCCGCGTGTAATCAAACCGTAGTTGCCGTATGTGATTAACTCCTTGCCGCATATGGTCAAACAGTAGTTGCCATGTGTGTTTACCTAGTTGCCACATGTGGTCCAACCATAGTTTCCATGTACAGTTAATCGCAGTTGACATGTGTGTTTATCTGGTTGCCACATACTCGCAACTGCAGTTGCCGTCTAGCAAAAGAATCATAGTTGCCATGTTTGTTTACCTAGTTGCCACATTCGCGTAACTGCAGTTGCCATCCACAACGTAGGAGTGTCGTGTGGGCGAAAATCAGTTCGCCCACACGCGCATGGACTAGGTGGTGGCTGTGTGGACAGAAACTAGTTCGCCCACACAGCATAGCTGGCAACAGCGTGATGCGGGGCGTGTGGGCAAACTCTCCAACACCCACACACCAGCCCTGTCCTACATGGCACACCAAATCCACCTTTTCGTGTCAAGATTCATGCAAAAGACAATCAACGACCATCCAAGCATGTGGGCGAGTTGGAGAACGCCCACACGTGTGGGCGTTAGTGTTTCCGTTTTCTTTTTAAACTATTCCTTGAACATTGACAAACCGAGTTACACACTGACTTGGACGTACTTCCATACGGGAGTCGGCCAGGGTAATTGATTAACTCGGCTGGCAGCGAAATATTTGGTGAGTTTGGTGTGGAGCGATTGGAATCGCGAGATGGCTGGACTCGGCAATGGAGTAGCTGTTGTTTGTTGACGGAGATTGGACCCGTCAAAAACTGATCTGCTCAACTATGAAGATCGATCTGTACGGACGTTGTGTGTGGA
>NW_025226810.1:0-4676 GCF_018294505.1 Triticum aestivum | reverse complement strand
CTCCGCCGCCGCCCAGCGCCTCCGCTCGCTACCGAACCTCGCCGCCCCGTCGCCTGTTCCCGCCGCCGCCGCGCGCCCAAGGCACCAGACGCAGCCTCGCCTTCGAGCTGCCCAGCCGCCGCCGCGGATCTCGCGTCCTGCCGCCGGTCGCCACCCCACCGCGGATCCCTCGCCCCGCCGCCGATCTGCCTCCCCACCGGCCGGATCCGGCCCGATCCGGTCCGGGGCCGCCTCCCCGTGCCTCCCCGAGCCTCCCTGGCCTCTTCCTCCTCGTCTCCGGGGACGAACTCTGGCGAACCTCGAGAACCGTGCAGATCTAGAGGTTGACCTCCAGATTTTCGCTAAGTCCCCGAAATATTTTGACATTATGTTGCCATGTTCATCGCATCATAACTCTGTGCATGTAGCTCTGTTTTGGGCGTGTAGCATATCAAATTGTTCGCCTCAACGAGTACTTCATTTCATTCCATTGCATCATTTTCATTTGAGTTCATCTTGATGCCTGAATCATTGTTGCAAGAGTGCTATATGATGTTGTCTGCTGTCTGTTAACGGAACATGCTCATTTGTCATTTTTGCCATGTTTGATGTGTGCATCCTATAAGGTTGATGTCTACTCGTGTTTTGAACTATGCCATGCCATCTTTACAGTGGTCTATTCCATGTATTTTTATGATCATTGTGGTGACTAGAACAAGCATGCAAACTAGGCTTCGTGACATTGCTGATTTTAGTTCATGTTCTGCTGTTATTTTGATGCCATGTAAACTTGATGCTACAGAGAGATCCATGCATATTTTGAGATACATTAGTAAGTATGTTTTGAACATATGGTTTTACTATATCCATTCATGCCCCTGTTTACAATTATGGAGTAGCCTAGCATGTCATTTTATTGCTCTACTTTTGCTACAAAATGTTTCCTGGCAGATTGTTTACATGTTATTCAATTTTGCCAAGGTTGTTGTAGTTGATCCTTGCATGCTATGAACTTGTTGTTGCCTTGGTTAGCTTGATAAACATGTCTTCTAGCTGATGATATGCTTATCTTGTCATTCAATGACTTGTGGTGAGTGAATCGAGCTTTTTTAGTAGGGTACTTGCTGTTACTGTTTTGCTAGGCTGAATCTGTCATTTCGTGATGCTATGTAAACCTGCTGCTACAAGTGATTCTATGCATAATCTGGAGATGTTCACTAAGGGTGTTTCGTTCTACATGTCATGCTCTATCCATCCATGCCCCTAGTTGCATTTATAGCCTGCTGTAGCTTGTTGTTTCCTTGCTCCAAAGTTGCTAAATAATGTTGTTGTCAGCCTGTTAACATTAAGTTCAGTTGTTGCCATGATTGTTGCTACTGTTCCATGCACCCTATGAACTTTCTCTTGCCATGCTTAGCTTCATAAACATGTCTTCTTACTGTTGGTTGCCTTGCCATGCCATGTATTGCTCTGTGGTGAGTGGTACAAGCTCATCTACATGCCTACTTATCGTTGTTCCTGCCATGTTGGAATCTGTCATATAACTTGCTATGTTTACATGGGTGCCAACATATCTTCTGATCCTTTTTGGCTCATAGTCATTAAGGGACTTTTGTTCTATGCATTTAGTATTATCATGCCATGCCTTTGTTTGCCATGATAAGTTCCTGTAACATGTTGATTGATAGCTCTAAACATTGCAACCTGATGTTATTTCTGTAAAGTCTGAAACTAATATTATTTGCAATCTTGCCATGTGTGTTTGAGCATGTTCTAGTGATTTCTGGGGATAGCTCAGTGTTCATGTTTTGTTATCATTTACCTGTACATTATGCCCATGCCTTTTGTTTTCATGTTAGGGTGTTGTAGCATATTGTTTTGATGCTTGCAATATGCCTAGTTGTTGTTTTGGACAGATTGTTATTATAACTTGTATAGAGTGTATCTGTTGCACCGTTGCTCCGTTTTGAGTGTGCTCTATATGAAACTTTCTTGATTTTGCATGTAGTTTCATATTATCATGTTGCATCCTTGTTTTGGTGTGTTCGCTTGATGTTTGAATGTATTTTGCATCTATGCCATGTTTAACTTGTTTTGCTCATATCTTATAGCCCATAGCTCCGAACTAAACGAACTTTATATGTAACTTGACTAGAATCTCGTGTAGATCATCTTTGTGCATCTTAACTTGCTATTTAACAACTTGAACATAAGGTTTATTCAGATCTGGACCAACTTCGAAATATGCATATGAGGACTTACCGGAATTGTTATATGTTGTTCCCGACCTCATTTAAACTTGCCTTGATGTGTTGCTCTTGTTTGCATCATCTCTTGCCATGAGTAGCCTCATCTAGATTTGTCATGCATCATGCTTGTTATGCATCATGTCATGTTCATGTGTGGTGTGTTTACCTTGTTGTGTGCTTCTTCTCGATAGTTCCCGTTTTCATTGCGATCGTGAGGATTCGTTCGTCTACGCTGGGTTCGTCTTCGTGGCTTCATCTTCTTCATGGACTCGTTCTTCTTCCTTGCGGGATTTCAGGCAAGATGACCGCTACCCTGGATCTCACTACTATCATTGCTATGCTAGTTGCTTCGTTCTATCGCTATGCTGCATTACCTATCTTTTGCTCATCAAGCCTCCCAAATTGCCATGAACCTCTAACCTTTGACACCCTTCCTAGCAAACCCTTGCTTGGCTATGTTACCGCTTTGCTCAGCCCCTCTTATAGTATTGTTAGTTGTAGGTGAAGTTGAAGATTGCTCCATGGTGGACAGGATTATGTTGGGATATCACAATATCTCTTATCTAATTAATGCATCTATATACTTGGTAAAGGGTGGCAGACTCGGCCTTATGCCTGGTGTTTTGTTCCACTCTTGCCGCCCTAGTTTCCGTCATACCGGTGTTATGTTCCCGGATTTTGCATTCCTTACGTGGTTGGGTCATTTATGGGACCCCCTTGACAGTTCGCTTTGAATAAAACTCCTCCAGCAAGGCCAACATTGGTTTTACCATTTGCCTCACCACCACCTACTTTTCCCTTGGGAGTCACTCTCTCGAGGGTCATCTTTATTTTAGCCCCCCCCCCCGAGGCCAGTGCTTGTCTAAGTGTTGGTCCGAACGAGAGCCACTTGCAGCGCCACCTCAGGGAAACTCGAGGTCTAGTTTTAGTTGTACGTAGTGTTCATCCGGTGTTGCCCTGAGAACTAGATATGTGCAGCTCCTATCGGGATTGTCGGCGCATCGGGCGTTCTTGCTGGTCTTGTTTTACCATTGTCGAAATGTCTTGTAAACCGGGATTCTGAGTCTGATCGGGTCTTCCTGGGAGAAGGTATATCCTTCGCTGATCGCGAGAGCTTATCATGGGCTAAGTTGGGACACCCCTGCAGGGTATAATCTTTCGAAAGCCGTGCCTGCGGTTATAAGCAGATGGGAATTTGTTAATGTCCGGTTGTAGATAACTTGACACTAGATCCGAATTAAAACGCATCAACCGTGTGTGTAGCCGTGATGGTCTCTTTTCGGCGGAGTCCGGGAAGTGAACACGGTTTTGGGTTATGTTTGACGTAAGTAGGAGTTCAGGATCACTTCTTGATCATTGCTAGCTTCACGACCGTTCCTTTGTTCTCTTCTCGCTCTTATTCGCGTATGTTAGCCACCATATATGCTTAGTCGCTGATGCAGCCTCACCACTTTACCCCTTCCTTTCCCTTTAAGCTTTGCTAGTCTTGATACCCATGGTAATGGGATTGCTCAGTCCTCGTGGCTCACAGATTAGTACAACAACAGTTGCAGGTACAGGTTGTGCGATGATCATGACCCGAGAGCGATGCTTGCTTGCGTTGAGTTCTTCTTCTGCTTCTTCTTCGATCAGGGGATAGGTTCCAGGTCGGCAGCCTGGGCTAGCAGGGTGGATGTCGTTTGAGTTTCTGTTTGTGTTTCATCCGTAGTCGGATGATCATCTTATGTATGATGATGTTGTATTCGTGTGGCATTGTATGCCTTTTGTATGTATCCCCATATATTATGTAATGTTGATGTAATGATATCCACCTTGCAAAAGCGTTTCAATATGCGGGTCTATCCTTGGTGGGACCTTCGAGTTCCTTTTGGATAGGGTCGCATATTGGGCGTGACAGCAGCACCGCCACGAACGCCTCACAATAGAAGGCGAAAAGGGACAGGAGGAGGATGGACTTTGCATGGATGTGGAGCACGTGAAGATCATAATGCTGAAGGACGGAAAAGAAGAAGCAAGAGAATGGAGGTACCAGCCCCGAGTAGACACTATGCATGAAGAAGGCGAAGAAGGTGCTGCCCGCGGGCTCCGGTGCAGCGGTAGCGACCCGGAGCGCTGTCTTCTTCCACTCATTGTCGTCGCTCGTCGTCAGGAGGAGCATGGTCTGGAGCTTCTCCGTGGACACGCAGGGCACCAGCAGCCCTGGCTAGTACCAGGCAGGCCCAGCAGCCGGGGCAGGAGCCGTGGTCTTCTTGGCGGCCATCAAGCAGAGGACTTGGGGGGAATCGGCAGATCTGGTGAGTTCTTTCGCTGCGGGGAGAAAGGGATCTGGAGCAAGACAAAGAAGGAGCAATGAAATCCTGGCGGCAGGCGGCACCCCTTTTGTTAGACGGAAACAGTTGCCGAGGCAGCATGGGGAAACGGAGTCGCCCACATCCAATCAATCTCCAC
>NW_025226809.1:0-4715 GCF_018294505.1 Triticum aestivum | reverse complement strand
TTTTTTGAAATTGAACTTCAACTTTTATTTTCTAAGAAATAGAAATAATTTTGGGTTTTCTTTATACAGCGAACTACTTTTGTTATTTTAATTTGAACTTCTTGATTTTATTTTTTTGGTAATAAGAAAATTCTAAGTTTATTCTAAATATCGAACTACTCTATTTTTATAATATAAACTTCTTGGTTTTTTAGTAACGGAAAAATCCTAGTTTTGTAATAAATATTGAACCTGTTGTTTATTTGAATTCGAAATTTTAATTCGAATTTTGAACTACTTTATTTTTAAAATTGAACGTCCTGCTTTTTTATTTACGAACTGTGAAATATCCGTTTCAAAGTGTTGTGTTACTTTTTGTACTGATGTGTTATTTTTGTACTTCTCTATTTTTTAAATTTGAACTTCTTAGTTTATTCTTTTGTAACAGGGAAAATCCTAATTTTCCAATAAACATCGAACCTTTCTGTCATTTATATTTGAACTTCTACTTTTTTTTGGAAATGGGCAACTCCATATTTTATAAACGGGCTTTTATAAACTATTTTATGAAGTTTCATGTTATTTCAATTGGACCTTCTTGGGGTTATTTAAAAAGAATATGTTATTTTTCTACGAATTTCTAAAGGCTCTATAATTTTAAATTGAACTTTTTGGTTATCCATTTTGAATAACGGGAAAATTCATTGGAATATGTTGTGTACACCAATAACATCTTGTTAAAACTCTTCAATTTATCAAATGCGAACTTCAGGAGTTAACATTTTTTCTATGTGATGCTTGTTTTCTTCTTGGTATATGAATATTTAACTACTCTGTTATTTTAATTTGAACTTCTTGGTTAATCTTTTAGTATCTTTAGAAATTCAAGATTTGTAATAAACTACGAACCGCTCTATTATTTATTTAATTTTTTCAAATAAATGTTTTTAGTGTTTTTTCAATTATGATAAATTTATTATATGTGAGCTCTAAATTTACAAAAGGGCTAGTGTTTTTTCATTTATGATAAATTTATTTAGTTTTCAATTATGCCCATTATAAATTTATCATACCCATCATTGCTGCTTTTAAGTTCTTATAACATACACTGGCCCTTTTTTCTCGACGAGATGACCCAAAACCAAAGATACGAACTTTTTTGACAGCAATTAATCCATGAACTTTCGGAGGAGTGTTTTTTTTAAATGCTTCGCTGCAAAACAATATTCTAAAGTGGATATGCACACATGTTTATGTTTCTTGTAAACACAAACATACAACCCGGACAGAAAATTTGGAAAATATCGAAAACACAAAGTCTGCATTTTCTAGGGTCAAGAAGTGGTGCTTGGGTGGTGTGTGTCTGCTAACATCGAGGAAGAGCGGCGCACGGTCTCGCCATAGAGGAGAAAATGGAAGTTCAAAGAAAATCCTGCTGACCGTTCTTCTCCTCTGTTCGCAGTAGGAGAAATGCAGAAAATAAAAATAGCTGGAAGTGGAAATTGTTGTTGTTCCCATAGCTAACATCATCACTAGAATATAACGCTACGTGAAAAACAAATAAACGAAGTAGTCTATCACAGCAAACACAAAGAGCTTCAATAGTTTTGGGTCGCGTTAACTGCCACACGTGTGGCAGGAAGGGAGACGCACCACACGTCTCTAATGTAAACAGATTGCCACGTCATCGCATGCATGCACGCAGGAATCTTTTTGGGTTTTCAGTTTTTAAAATGTTTTATCTCTTAAACGAAAAATTTGATTGAAAATCCGTTTTCATAATTAAATCCCTCGCGATGAGATCTTCGAAACTAGATCACATGTTGATATGTTTTGATGAAAAAAAATTGGATAAAAGTTGCCATGTCTATTGCATATGAATTGCCATGATGTTTACACTGAAGTTGCCATGATATGTTTCAGCTATTTTCTTCTACATTTAAAAGTAATTTTGACATTTATAAAACGGGGAATTAAGAAACTAGACTTGCCATGAACCATAAACTAAAATTGCCATGATACATGCACGTAAAATTGCCATGGTTCATACAAAAAATAATTTTCATGGTCAAAGTACTGGAGTTGCCATCATCAAAATACTAAAATTGCCATGATCTACAAACTAAAATTGCCACATGGCAACCTTAGTTTAAGCCCTATGGCAACTGCAGTGTAAACATCGTGGCAACTTCTGGCAAAAAAAATCGTCAAAACATATCAACATGGGGTCTAGTTTTGAAGATCTCGTCGAGACGGATTTAATGGTGAAAACGGATTTTTAGTTCGCTTTTTTATTTAGGAGATACAACATTTTTAAGCCAAAAACCAAAAAAAAATCTGCTGATGTCATCTATTCATACGTGGCAAAATGAGTGGTGATGGAGGCGTGTGGGCGATGTGCAAACGCCCACACGTGTGGGCTTTAACATTTCCGATAGTTTTTTGTTAATTCTACAGTGAAGCCCCCTTAATGTTCGCTCTCTCAGAGTGAGCACAAACATATGCAACAGAGAGAACACATCAGCGCCAGACTCTAGGAGACAGTCGGTGTGTTGGGGCAACGACATACGATGGGACGGTACTGGAGTCAGGTTGTAGAGACAACTCGGCAGGATTGCAAGGTGTTCTTCGTCTCTGTACAGCAAATTTGAACTGCATATTAAACAATACTCGACCGGACTGCATGGTGTTCTCCCATCTTCGTTGCCGAGGAGTGCCCAAGGGCAGAAACAAGGTGAGCGACGGCGCCCATGGCCAAGGGCAGAAACAAGGGCACACACAGACGACCAGTAGCATGACCTGCGGCCGTTCAAGTATAGCCAGAACAGCAGCCATCGAGCAAACCAAGTGCAGCAGCCATCGAGCAGACCAGCAGCAGCAACTCGCCTCCCATACCTAGTCGGAGCTCCATGGCTGCTTGTTCGTGGCACAGAGCACACCGAGTCTGAGAGGAGCAGGAAGTGTTCGTGTAGCTTGGCCACACATTGAACTAAAGAGGCTGGTTAGAGTGGACTTCAGAAGCGGCCACAGGTGGAGACGGCAGGTGGGTGAGTGGGTCTTGCCGGCCCAGACTGTGACAGCAGGCAACGAGCGGTGAATCTCCATGGTGGGAGCCTGAGCAGCGCGCACCGAAAAGGGGATCGACGGGATGACCCCGATCCACAAAACATCCCTCATTCGCGTCATTGAACGGCCTGGCTGCTGGTAAACAGCCTGGACAGGGGCGCCGCCGGTGGAGAGCTCAGATGGGAGGGGCGTCGCCGGTGGAACGCTGGGCTGGGTGGGGCGTCGCCGGTGGAGCAGCACCGTGCCGGAGATGCGCTAGGAGAGGACGGCGGCACCATGGACGGGGGTGATGAAGATGCAGGTCGGTAGAAGCTGGTGGTGGGTATTGGTAGAGAGACTGTGTCGTCTATCTCCCGCAGACCAGCACGGTCGGCCGACGGCGGTTTTGGCATGGTGGAGGCGGGATGCCGGAACCAGGGGCGGGGGTGGCGTGGCGTCCAGATATGGGCGAGGGTGGCAATATATATATACATACATACATACATACATACATACATATATATGTAGACCTGCTAAACTGTGGCTACGCATAGATTACCTAATTATGCGCTCCGGCCACCCTACCACACCGCTGGACCACTTGGATGTGCGCCCCGCCATCCCAATGTAACAATACCCACGTCGCCCATCCATCCACCCAACAGAACGAGGGTAATCCTATTACCATAATTATGGCTTCTCTTTACTATTTGACCAGGAAAGATGGATAAAATTTACTACTCAATGGACATCTCATTCCTAATATTAGTGCCATCCCAGTGTACAATCCCCACGTTGCCCACCCATCCACCCAATAGAACGATTGTAATCCTATTACCATAATTTGGCTTCTCTGTACTATTTGATCAGGAACGATGGTAAAAGATTAGATAAAATTTACTGCTCAATGAACATCTCATTACTAGTATTACTTCCATCCCAGTGTACAATCCCCACGTCGCCCATCCATCCACCAACAGAATGAGGGTAATCCCATTACCATGATTATGGTTTGTGCTCCACATCTCATTAGATAAACTTTACTAATTGATTAGGAAAGATGGTTAACATTGGATAAATTTTAATAATCAATCCACATCTCATTACTACTACTACTTAGTGTAAGATGGACGAAACAAAAAATTTACCTAAAAAGAGTGTCCAGGACATCTACTAGAAGCGGCGCTTTCTTATTGGTTGATTACTACCTAAATTAGTTTACTATCATGCATACAATAAAAGCAAAGAGGTGGCCTGATTTGGGGAATCGACGGGCCTTTCCATGCATATAAGCATATGGTAACCATGTTGATTATATTACTATGTCTAGCAAGAGTTTTTATGAGCATGTGGGAAAAAATATGTTTGATTTGGCGAAGCGGGGGCCATCCCATCCACCCGGTAAGCAATTTAATTATGTTACTATACTTACCAAAAGTTTTACTAGCGGATGGACAAAGGTATGCCTTGATTTTGCGGAGCGGGGAGGTTGCGCTTGCATATGGTAACCAAACTAATTCTATTACCATATTTACCAAGCGATCTTACTAGCAGGTGGAACAACAAGCGCCGGTGTGCCCGCACAACCCGGCCGGAGCGCAGGATTAGTGTTTTACGCTCACCTAAGTTTAGCGCTACTCTATATATATATATATATATATATATATATATATATATATATATATATATAT
>NW_025226808.1:0-4786 GCF_018294505.1 Triticum aestivum | reverse complement strand
CACACACGTAGGTGGGGGACGTGCACGAAGACAAGAGGTGCACGCACAGTGCACGTACTCCTGTCTCTTTCCCAACCACACCCGCGCGGGTACACGGTGGAGCTCATTTCTGTACGAAAAGGCAGCCCACATGGTAATTTGACACGTGTACTGGTTGTCCACTTGATGGAGGATCATCTACCACGGGTGGACAAACAAATTGCAACTTGATGCGTTATGTTTAAAAAGAGGCAAACCATGTGGGGCCTACCTTAGAGGCAAGGTTCAATACACTCAAGATTCTCTGTACGTATTACTTTTTGATGTGTCCCATCAACTCGCTGAATGAGGAGAAGCTTGCTTACTACGCCGTCTCCCCCGCCCACGGGCGCGATGGCTCGCAGGACGAGGTGAAGCTTGCTTACTACTACTCATTATAATATATTGGTTTATTGGTCTCCATTGTATATTGTGTCAAATTTTGACCATAGATTGAACTAACAAAATGTTCATGCATGTTACCAAAAATGATATCATTGAAAACTATGTTGAAATACGAATCCAACGATATAATTTTTGTTGACATGCATTACCATTTTGTTAGCTAAATATTTGGTAGAAATTTGGCACGAACTCCAAAGGTTACCTATAAACCAGGACAGAGGTAGTAGTACTACGCCTTACGCCCGCTCCGTCGCAGGACGAGGACAAAATTTTACTACTCCCTTCGTTTACTCGTCATCCCTACCTTGGTTAGAGAGATTATCATATAGTTTGGAATATATTTCCTTTAGTAGATTTCAATATGAACTACTAGTACATACTCCAAACATTGATGTATATAGACATATTTTAGAGTGTAGATTCACTCATTTTGCTCCATATGTAGTCCATATTGAAACGGACGTGATAGTACGCACTCTCCCTCACCCCTTGACCCTCGCCCACGTGGTGGACGTGCAACAATTCATTTAGTCTCATATAGCCAGAACGATATATACTGCAGTACTATTATTGCTCGACTTCCCGAAGAGGCGAAGAGTCAACCACCAGGTTAATATTTTGGAGATGCCAAGCGCAAGGTTTATAGGAGAACGAGTAGTAGGTGCCGCATCATTTATAAATAAAACTTTTTTTCTTCAATGGCATGTACGCAATACAAATAGGTTCATATGGAGAGAAAAGGAAACCGCTCCACTATATACATAGGCAGGGCGAGCCTACACGGTTGCTTGCTCGGGTTGCTCTCTTCACACTCTCTTGCACAAGACGACTGTTGCGGGAGTCCTGGATTATGGTGTCCTCAGGCATCCGGACTATTAACATGGGCCGGACTAATGGGCTATGAAGATACAAGACAGAAGACTTCTTCTTGTGTCCGGATGGGACTCTCCTTTGCGTGGATGGCAAGCTTGGCGTTCAGATATGTAGATTTATTCCTTTGTAAACCGACTCTGTACAACCCCAGGACCCTCTGGTGTCTATATAAACCGGAGGGTTTAGTCTGTAGAGTCGGTCATAATCATAATCATACAGGCTAGACATCTAGGGTTTAGCCATTACGATCTCGTGGTAGATCAACTCTTGTAATCCTCATATTCATCAAGATCAATCAAGCAGGAAGTAGGTTATTACCTCCATCAAGAGGGCCCGAACCTGGGTAAAACATCGCATCCCCCGTCTCTTGTTACCATCGACCCTAGACGCGCAGTTTGGGACCCCCTACCCGAGATCCACCGGTTTTGACACCAACATTGGTGCTTTCATTGAGAGTTCCACTATGACATCATCAAAAGGTTCGATGGCTCCATTAGTCATCTACAACAATGCTGCCCTGCTGGAGGATTTCCTCCCCGGCCAGCTCTTCGTATTCGTCGGCTTCCCACTGCGGGCCAACTCGCTTGGCCATCTAGAGTAGATCGACAGCAACGCCCCAGGTCACCAGATTAGTTTTGGAAATCTGGATTATGTCGCTGATATCCGAGGAGACTTGATCTTCCAAGGGTTCACGACCACAACCTCCGCTCTGGACTATCTGCGGCCGCTAAGCCCAACAAGGGAGAACTGGGGGAAGAATTATCACTGGCAACCATCACGAAGCCAGACTCTTCTCCGGACACAGGCTCCAAACCCTCGGAGTCAGCTCGGCCAAGGAGTTTCCCTCCCGCTGTACACCACAGGTTTCCTTCTCCCTGGTCAAACCTCGCCTTTAAGCGAGGCTATGAACTTGATGTGATCCCTCATCATTACAAAGGAGCAACATCCGAACTACGCCCAGCCCAGACTAGGGGCTAAGAGCAGGGAATTTTACGTCCTACCCACCACCCACTTCATAGCCATTGGGAGGACTTAACTGACATGCTCGACTACGATTCCGAAGACATCAACGGTATGGACGACGATGCTGGGGAGGAGCAGGCCGAAAACCCGCGTTTACCGGACGCTGGATGGCTAGCTCTTCGTATGACGTGTACATGGTGGATACACCCAAAGCGAGCAACAACGATGACAAAGAATATCCATTTGAGGATAAACCTCCTGAGATACAGCCAAAGTGTCGATGTCAGTGGCACCGCTCTAAATCACACCGTGGGAAAAACAGCAATACTGGCAGAGGAGACAACACTCTGGACGATGCCGAAGACAAAGAAGACCCCGTCGAGCCAACTTTCGAACTGGACAATCGGGAAGATGGGCAAGTTAGCCCCGATGAATAGGCTGAAAAAGAAGACTACAAGGATAGCAATTATCTTTCTCCCTCTGAGGATGAGGTGATCCTCGGCAACAAGGATTTCATCGTGCCTAAGGAACCTCTCGAGTAGGAGCACTTTAAGCGCCGGCTAATTGCCACTGCTAGGAGCCTGAAAAAGAAGCAGCAGCAGCTTCAAACTGATCAAGGTCTGCTCAACTATAGATGGGCTAATGTCCTGGCAGCCGAGGAATACGGTCTCGAGCACCCAACCAAAAGTTACCCAAAGCGTAAACTGCTACCCTAATTTGATGACGAGGCCCTTGAGCCCGTACCATCAGCACGTAATGCGGCTGACCGACCACCTCGTGGCCGAGATAAAACGGCAACTCAAGCCGAACACCAGCCCATACTACCTCGCCGTAAAGGTAGAGTATAACAGCTCGAGGATATACATATGACTTGCGGCAAGACCTGGACAGTAGAGCAGGTCAGACCAGAACGATCTATGGATCGCGGGGGCGCGCCCTGATGCACAACGATGACTACCTAGTTGGACGTGACAAGCATAATCACGCCCAGGCCAAAAACCGCAGACGAACTCCATCCGAGCTGCATCGTGACTTGGCCCGATATAGAGGCGCCGCACACCCCCTCTGCTTCACTAATGAAGTAATGGAGCATGAATTACTAGAAGGGTTTAAACCCGTGAATATTGAATCATACGATGGAACAACATATCCCACGGTATGGATTGAGGATTTTCTTCTCCATATTCATATGGTTCGCGGTGATGGTCTTCGTGCCATCAAATACCTCCTGCTAAAACTCAAGGGACCAGCTCGGCACTGGTTGAACAGCCTGCCTGAAAACTCCATTGGTAGCTGGGAGGACTTGGAAGATGCCTTCCACGACAACTTCCAAGGTACATACGTCCGACCTCCGGACGCCGATGACTTAAGTCACATAGTTCAATGGCCCAGAGAGTCAGCCAGGAAATTTTGGACTAGGTTCCTAACTAAAAAGAACCAGATCGTCGATTGTCCGTATGCCAAAGCCCTAATGGCCTTGAAGCACATCATCCGTGACGAATGGCTCACCCGACACCTTGGCCAGGAAAAGCCGAAGTCCATGGCAGCCCTCATGGCACTCATGACCCGCTTTTGCACGGGAGAAGATAGCTGGCTAGCCCGTAGCAACAATAGTTCAAGCGAACCTGGGACCTCTGAATCTAGAAATAGCAACGGCAAGCCCCGGCGCAATAGGCACAAGCGTTGAAGCAACAGTGATAATACCGATGACATAGAGGTCAACACCAGATTCAGTGGCTCCAAGTCCGGCCAGAGGAAGAAGCCATTTAAAAGGAACAATCCGGGCTCATCTAGCTTGGACCACATACTCGATCGTCCATGTCAGATCCACGACACCGCCGACAGACCAGCCAATCATACCAAGAGAAGCTGTTGGGTCTTTAAACAGGCCAACAAGTTAAACGCCGAGAACAAGGAGAAGGGGTCGCAGAGTGAGGAATACAATGAGGAGCCCCGTCCACCGAACATAGGGGAACAGAAGAAGTTTGCCCCCCAGGTTAAAACGGTGAACATGATATACATTACCCATATCCCCAAGAGGGGGCGCAAGCATGTGCTTAGGGACGTCTATGCGATAGAGCCAGTCGCCCCAAAATTCAACCCATGGTCGTCCTGCCCGGATCACTTTCGATCGCAGGGACCATCCGCCCAGTATCCATCACGGCGGTTCAGCTGCACTGGTCCTTGACCCAATCAATGATAGATTACACCTCATGCGAGTCCTTATGGATGGTGGCAGCAGCCTCAACCTGCTCTATCAGGATACAGTCTGCAAAATGGGCATCGATCCATCAAGGATCAAGCCCACAAAAACTACCTTTAAAGGAGTAATGCTGGGTGTAGAGGCTAGCTGCATGGGTTCAATCACATTGGAAGTCGACTTCGAATCTTCGGACAACTTCTGAAGTGAGAATTTAATCTTCGATATCGTCCCATTCTGCAGCGGTTATCATGCATTGCTCGGACGAACTGCATTTGCCTGATTCAATGCGATGCCACACTATGCTTATCTCAAACTCAAGATGCA
>NW_025226807.1:0-4798 GCF_018294505.1 Triticum aestivum | reverse complement strand
AATCGATATTGTACCTTTGGCCACGATACGAAGTAGATATTGACTTATGTTCAAGCGATGCACGTCCACGATCGCTAGATAGTTATACGTGAATGAATTGTGCAATCTCTCTCACACGCATACATATCTCATTTCCCTGTGGGCATCGGAATCACACACGCGCACTTCGTGTATTTCTCTCCCTCTGTCAGGGTTAAATTCGTCTTTCTACCCTGTCCTACAAGTCTCCCACAAAGAAACACACACGCTCTCTCTGTCTAACACGCCCACCCCTTTAATTCCGCCCACCCACAACCACTAATGTCTCAAAGTATAATAATGTCTCTCACACATATGCCTAAGGTTAACTCGAGTTCCGGAACCATATGAATACATACAATGGGATTCCAACAGAGCACCTTTTGTTTTGAGATTTCTATCTCTCTCTCTCTCTCTCTCTCTCTCTCACACACACACACACACACACACACACACACACGCGCGCGCGCGCGCGCGCGCACATTGTTTCTGGCTTCATTTTTTCTGGCACTTGCATGCACACACACCGTTTGTTTATCTTCATGAGGCTTTAAGTATGACTCGCACAAATGCAATCCATCTATCCCTTAATATAGCTAGATATGTGTCACACAAACTCCTTCTCCCTACTAGCAAGATGCTCATGTGTTGCACGAAACATCAAGATACATTTGTATGAGAAGTTTATCTTGTGGGAGAAAAGGATGAACAAGGGAATGCCTTATTTGCAAATGCGGAGAGGGGTGTGGGTATCTTTTTGCAAAATAGCCATAGTTTCCTTCCTATCCGCCGGATATAAATCGGATGGCCTATATTGCAGGATGGCAGGAACACCATCATCACTAACTCTATCTTTTTATAAGAGTAGAGATATGTGAGTGTCACTGCCCCCCACACACCCACACCCACACACCCACACTTCCCAACACCGAAGGAGTAGGGTGACACCTCGATCTTGATACTAATCTATCGACTGGCTTCTCTCTCAAACACACACACACACACACACACACACACACACACACTACCTAGCATTGAAGGAGTAGGGTGGCACATCGATCTTGATAATAATCTATCTACTACTCTTTCAAACACACACACACACACACACACACACACACTCGCTAGTTGTGCCTCTGTGCCTACTGCGCACACTCTCGATACGTCTTTCTCTCACCCCCCAACAATGACAGCAGAAGGGTGACAACTCGATCTGATCATAATCTGTCAATTG
The DNA here is from genome assembly GCF_018294505.1 of Triticum aestivum. Classification (NCBI taxonomy): domain Eukaryota; kingdom Viridiplantae; phylum Streptophyta; class Magnoliopsida; order Poales; family Poaceae; genus Triticum; species Triticum aestivum. The sequence continues at coordinate 3,546 of NW_025226807.1, read as the reverse complement.
GTTTCTCTCTCAAACATTGTGTCTCGGTGCCTCGCTCGGTAGCCCCCTCGATATGTAGACTTCTGCGCGCGCACAGCTGTAGTGATGATGACGCTGAACCCAGTGTGCCTTGTTTTTACCAGCCTCATGTGATAGTTTTCACCCTGTTTTCTGTTAATTAACAAGGCAACCTTTTCTTTGTTACTACTAGTGAATCTGAAATCATTTGGGGCAGACATAAAATATATCACTTCAACCCAATTATCGCAGCAACTATTTTAAAAGAAATTAGCTAGCTGCCCGTGCGTTGCACGAAACATCAATTGTATGAGTAGTTTATCTTGTGAGAGAAAAGGCTGAACGAGGGAAGGCCTTATTTGCGAACGTGGAGAGATGTGTGGGTATATTTTTGCAAAATAGCCATAGTTTCTTTCCTATCCGTTAGATATAAATCCGACGGCCTATATTGCAGGACGGCACGCACACCATCATCACCAACTCTGTTTTCTACTCCCTCCGTTCCTAAATACTCCCTCCGTCCGAAAATACTTGTCATCAAAATGGATAAAAAGAGATGTATCTAAACCTAAAATACGTCTATATACATTTCCTTTTATCCATTTTGATGACAAGTATTTCCGGACAGAGGGAGTATTTCTCTTTTTAGAGATTTCAACAAGTGACTATGACCGGACCTTACCAACATACTCAAAAAAGTAGTCCATAATTTTGATGTTACCCTCTTTTCTTGGTGGTGCAGTGCCATCTGGATACCTCATAAATAAATCAAGGACAAATCTGACCCTTTCCTGAAAAGACATACGGAGCAAAATGAGTGAATCTACACTCTAAAATATGTCTACATACACATCCGTATGTGGTAGTCCATTTGAAATCTGAAACAGACAAATATTTAGGAACGAATGGAGTATAAGAGTAGACATGGAGATATATCTCCAGCATGGTCTACAACAAAAATGTGCTGGGCTGGTTAGCGCCGGATGCTCGCAACGCGATGACATGAGTTCGAATTCTGTCTTTTAACTTCAGATTTTTATATTATATATTACTTATTTAATATATACTTCTTTCCCTACTGTACTAACAGTGGAACCCACATAGTACTTAGAATACAAGATTAAGGATGGACTTGTTTCTTTTTAACTTTCTATACGAAGCTATAGCCACCCTGCAAGTCACGTGTACACTCTACATGCAATTAACTTTTTATAGAGGGACAATCATACAGGCAATTAACTCAAATGGATTGTATGTCACTCTATTATTTCGAGCATAAGATCATCTCTAATGACAGCCGGCAAATTTCCTCCCGCTTCCTTCCGCGGAGGACGACATCAAACGCCAGCGGCATACATTTTTACAACTCTAACCAACCAGATGAAATTCATGCAAACACGGATTGATTTCATATAAGCATGAAGGATTTCGTATAAAAAAGCCAGATCTTCATATAAACATGATGGATTTCATTACATTTACATGAACTAAGCGGTGCCAATCTAGCTCTCTTGGTATAATTAATACTCCCTCCGTCCGGAAATACTTGTCCTAGAAATGGATGTATCTAGACTTATTTTAGTTATAGACACATACAATTTATCCATTCTTAGAACAAATATTTCCCGCCAGCTGCAGAGGGAGTACATAATCTAAATGGCCGCCCGCGGATCCCTTTGTCTTCCTCATGTCCGTCAGACACTTGCGGGGTCGACGAAGGTCCTCGGAAGAGATGAAGCAGCAAAGAAACCACCTGAATGCGCAGTCGTCGCCTCGGCGGTGGCCTTCATGGGTCCCAAGTGGTGGCGGCCTCCCGTGTTCTACTTCTCCTCGATGATGGCGGCGGACACGGAGAAGCTGGCCACCGACATGTCGCTCTCCACGCACCTGGCTTCTGTCTCTGCCTGCATGGCGCAGCCGCAAGCACGATAGGCGCGCCCACAGACACGGGAGGCGCGGCCACCGCAGACACTGGTGGCACGGTACGACGCAGCAGCGACGACACCTATACCGGCGTGCTCGCTGCCGTGCCGGTGTGGAGCAACTCGCCACTCCTCATCGAGCTGAACTGGAGCGGTGAGTTGCAGAACCACGCGCCTGCTTGGGGCGGCAACTGGCTCCGTCAGGCCAAGCGAGGTTGGTGAAGCACCGAGCGGCCTCGCCCGTATCCGGAGGGCTCGGCGGGCCACCCAGCCGAGTAATATGCCAGAGAACGGCTCCTCGGAAGCCATCGGAAGAGTGGAGAAAATGGTGAGGGAGGAGATGGGGGAGCGGCGGAGGGGTGCAATTCTTGCCCGCTGTCTGTCTGGCCTCGTGTAAATAGAGGGCGGACGGTAGGAGCTTGGCCGGTGTCTGGCCTCGTTTAAACTGAGGGCGGACGGGTGGAGCTCGGCCGGTGTTGCGTTTAATTCCGGCTCGCTCATGAACGGACGTGTGGCCGGAGTAGGATTCTCGGTTTGCATGCGGGTTTAACAGAGCAGTTTAATGGAGGCGCCAGGCGTGCAGCGGGTGGCATAGTACTATTCGATTTGACAGAAGTAATGAGTCGTCAAATCACAAAGGCCCTCGCCTCTCGTGAAACCAACCGAGCTAGACTGCCCCGCCCTCTAGCCTTTTAAAAATGTATATACTCCACTTTTGTACAATAGTAGTATCGATGGATTGCGCCATGGAGCAAAACTTGAAACTAAAAAAAGGTGGTACATATAGAGAGCGCTCGTTGCCAAATTATGCATATAGTACTATTAAAAAGGCTTGTCACAATAATGGTGTCCAACACAAGTGCACAACCCACCCCTCGAATCTAAGCACCCTAGGATTCTTTGACAAAACTAAGCACCCTGAAATTCATTGACAACTATACTGCTGGCTATATGATGTTGGGCATATTTATTGTATGTATATAATGTGAAGAAACTAGTGGTAGTACTATACCAACTAAAAGACGAAATGTAAGAAATACTAGTATGTACGTACTGAAGAGTTAAAGTAACAAGAAGAAACCTAACATAGTTCTGCTGGGGGCTCAGCACAACACACCCCTCAAATTAAACTAAGCACACCTGAAATTAAATTTTGCAACTACACCGGTAGACACTGCATTAGAACCACCATGAGCAATGACACTGCCACCTTACTCGGAGTCCTCGTCCACGTCCTCGACATCGTCCTTGTCCCTCTTCCGCTTGGCCGATACTTCTTTGCTTGAACCACACACTTGGCTCTTGCTCTTCATCCAACCCTTGTAGATATTGAAACAAAGGTAGCCATCCATTGCAGCGTAGTGGATGTGGTCTATATCTAGTACATTCCGCTGCCATGCATAACGATGAAACGTGTATGGAGGTTTCTTCAGTTTACCGTACGAAGGATGAACCATGGCTCCTGCCAGGGTCAGCATTGAAGGCTGACGAGAGGACACCAGCCGATTCTTTTGGAGATCGAAGGGGTTGCCTACAACGAGGCCTATCCAATCCAGGGCTTCTTTGTCGTTCCCAAAGTATACAGTAATGAATTTGACTAGGTTGCTCTCCAGGAAGTCCTTAAAAT
>NW_025226806.1:0-4807 GCF_018294505.1 Triticum aestivum | reverse complement strand
CCCCCCCCTCTTCTCTTCGGTAGACCCCAAGACAGACGCTGCTACCGAGTTCGACTACACTCCCGACGACCAGCCCCTTTCAACAGAGCTTCCAGGCAAGAAAAACCTGCTTGATCATTCCTATATCGTCCATTCTTTCTCTCCCATGCTTGCATTAGATTTTGCTACTGTATTTGATTTCTCCTAATCTGATGCATAGCCTACTTTTGTAACCTGTTGTTGATACTTTACTTGTTGTCCTATATGCCTAGTATAGGCTGGTTAGTGATCCATCAGAGGACCTACACCCTTGTCTGTGTTGCCAGGCTTTACTATCAGAAGATTCGACCAATGTGATCGATGTGTAGAGACCGACATAGCACCACACACCGTCTTAGTTGTTCGACTCTGTAGAGCTAGTTTCGAGTGCCGAGTGTTATACCTCCTACCTCACTCCTGATGGTATCTCTGTAGCGTCGCTAGTCGGTTGTGGGTTACTGAGGGTGATTCCTCTTACACTACCTCTGATGATGCCTCTATCGTGTAGCCCCTCAAGTGTGAACCCACCGAGGTTGATTCCTCCAAGTTCACCTTGACAGTTACTTTGAGTAGGAGACCAACAAGGGTGATTCCTCAGATTCCCCCTTGATGTTATGGACACACGGATACCATGTATTTACCTTAGTCCCTTGTTGAAGTTGGGTCAACCCCGAGGGGTACCTGCAAGAGATGTGAAGTCAGGTCGACCGTGAGGGTACCCGCAAGATAATTACATGGCACGGTCGGGCGGGCAGACCACCCCAGGAGAGGGATGGGCCTTGCCCCTGCTGTAAGTCCGTGAGACGGGGCAATAGGAGGACTGATCATCACCACGAGCTCCCAACACACTAATGGGTTTGGATATGTGATCTGAGTAGGCATCTGGCCTTTTTGCACTAACCACCACATGGGATAGCACTCGACATTGTACGATTCTCCCAAAAGCTCAGTCAGATGTCCAGTTCAACATTGTGGGCTTGTCGGGCCAGTGCCATCCAGGATGAGGTGGTGCTCGATTAGATTATCCATGAATATTATTTGAGTATTCTCTAAACTCTTTTATGCATGATTGTTATAGCTTTGTATTTCTTGCCGATCTATCGGTTTGGTTTGGCCAACTAGATTGATTCATCTTGCAATGGGAGAGGTGCTTTGTGATGGGTTCAATCTTGCTTTGCGCAATCCCAGTGACAGAAAGGGACATGCCACGTACTTGTATCATTGCCATTAAGAATAAAAAGATGGGGTTTATTCATATTAATTGGTTTACTTTGTCTACATCATGTCATCTTTCTTAAGGCGTTACTCCGTTCTTTATGAACTTAATACTCCAGATGCATGGATAATGGTCGATGTGTGGAGTAATAGTAGTAGACGCAGGCAAGAGTTGGTCTACTTGTCTCAGGCGTGATGCCTATATACATGATCATTGCCTTGTATATCGTCATAATTATTTGCTTTTCTATCAATTTCCCAATAGTAGTTTGTTTACCCACCATATGCTATGTTCAAGAGAGAAGCCTCTAGTGAAAACTAGGGCCCCTGGTTCTATTTTAATCATATATCAAAATCCAAAAATACCTTGCTACAATTTATTTACTTTGATTCTATTTTGAGTTTTTCTTTATCTACCTATCACTACGAGATTTGATCCTTGCAATTAACCGCCAAGGGGATTGACAACCCCTTGTTTGCGTTTGTTGCAAGTATTTGTTATATTGTGTTTAGGTGTTGTTAAGGAGGTGTTGCGTGGTTCTCCTACTGGATTGATAACCTTGTTTCTTAACTGAGTGAAATACTTATCTCTACTATACTGCATCATCCTCTCCTCTTCGAGGAAATCCCAATGTAGCTCACAAGTAGCAGGCTACCAACTCGGGACCGCCTACCCGAGATCTGTTGGATTTGACTCCATCAAACGCCTTGCCTCCAAGATTAACACCAACTAGAAGCCCATGGTTTTCAACCCAGGCGATCTCATATGGCTACACCTTCAAAGACATTGCTTCCCAAAAGAACGCAATCCCAAGTTTCTACCTCGAGCGAATGACCCATTCAAGGTGTTACAATGCACCAACAATATCACATACAAGATCAACATACTTCTCAACAAGTACGTCATGAACGCCACGTTCAATGTCCTCAACTTGACCCCTTACAATGGTGATGAAGATCATGATCCGAGAGCATATGTTTCCCAAGACGGGGACATAGTGTGGAGCACCCAGCGGCTATCCCGATGGATACTACACCAACTCCCCAAGCACCAGGTGGAAGCAAGGTGAACTCACTCCCTTTCAAACTCAATATGAATATGGATGAGACTTGGTTGCCACCTCACAATGAAACACTATGTGTCATTAGATACGTGGTTGAACATTGTCAAGGTGCTAGGAAGCATCACCAAGTCCAAGAAGAGGAGCAAGAAGAATGCATGGAAGATGGTGACCAACAGCTGAAGAAGGAGCAAGCCACCATGACACCCCATGTGCACGACCTCCAGGACCCCATGCGCATGAGCTATAAAGAAACTCTCTAGACACCCCGTGCAAACAGGGCCCCGCTGTAGCTGTGATACGTCTCGAATGTATCTATAATTTTTGATTGTTCCATGCTACTATATTATCTGTTCTGGATGTTTAATAGGCATTCATATGCTATTTTATATTATTTTTGGGACTAACCTATTAACCGAGGGCCTAGTGCCAGCTTCTATTTTTTACTTGTTTTAGAGTTTCACAGAAAAGGAATACCAAACGGAATGAAACTTTCGTGATGATCTTTCTTGGACCAGAAGCAAACCAAAAGACTTGGAGATGAAGTCGGAGACGCAACAAGGCGGCCACGAGGGTGGAGGGCGCGCCCAGGGGGGTAGGGCGTGCCCCCTGCCTTGTGGGCCCCTTGTGGGTCTCCTGACCTAGTTCCTTCGCCTATATATACTTTTATACCCTGAAAACATCCACGGGAGCCACGAAACCACTTTTCCACCACCGCAACCTTCTATACCCGTGAGATCCCATCTAGGGGCCTTTTCCGGCATCCTACCAGAGGGGGATTCTGTAACGCCCCGAGACCGGAGTTTCAGATGCCTTCCAGGATTTCCGAGTTTCGTTGTGTGATTTTGTTTTGTTCGTTGCATTCATCCTTGCATCATGTGCATTGCATCATGCCATCATGTCATTTAATTTTTTAAAACTCTTCCAAATAAATTGCATGAATCTCGCATCACCCACCTTCTCTTTCCCTCTACTTCCTTCTTTTGACAAGTGCCATTTTCCCCGTTCTCCTTTAATGTTCACTTTCTCCCAAATAGTCAAACTTATTGCCCTAAACCCCACCGCCAAATTTCACCTCTTTTGGAAATGTTTTGGTTAGGTTTTAAAATGGCTCAAGTTTGAATTTAATTCAAACTTGAATTATTTTTCAACCTCTAAAATCCCCCAAATCATTTTCTTAAATAGGGCATAATTCCAGGGTCCTGAGGATATTTTCATATCTCTCACCACCCCCTCCAATCACTCCGTACTTTTGTCCTTTTATTTCTGTTTGAAGAAATAGATAAGAGACAGCAGTTTTCCAGCGCAGCCCAGCCAGGCCTCTGGCCATTTTCTTCCCTACCCGGGCCGGCCTCTAAGGCCCAGCCGCCTCTAACCGAACCCTAGCCGGATCACCCGATCCAATCTCTCCCTCCCGTTTCCCCTCAGCGCCGTCACCGCCCCTCGCGCAGCCCTCGATCCCCCTCGCTCCCTCGCCAAGTCCCTCCAGCGCCATCGTCACCCCGCCTCCGTTCGGCTCCACGCCGAAGTCCACCGCCGCAGCCCTGCCAAACATTGGTGACCCCGACGCGCCCGCAGGCGTCGTCCTCCACGCCCAGCAGAAGCCCGCGTCGCTCGCCTCTCATCGCCGACCTGCCCGTCCTCGCATCTCCGGTCTCGTCCCCCCCGCCGGCAAACAGCAGCAGCAACCAGGACGGAGCCCCATCGGCCTCCTCTGCGCCCCACCTCTCCATCTCCCCCTCGCCCGCGACCCGAGCTATGCGCTCATGGCTGCGCCATGGCCGCCTACCTCCGCTGCCGTCGCGGCCTTCGGTCCCTGTGCCTCGCGACTGCGCCAAGTCCGCCCCGTCTCCTCGCGCCGGCCCTGCCGCCATGCCCTGCCGCCGGAGCTCGCCTTCGTCCTGACTCCGGCAGGATCAGGGCCCTGCTTGTCGCGCCCCGCCGGAGGGCCACCCTGCGCGCGACCTCGCCGGGCCTTCTCTGCTGCCCTTCGCCGCGCCAAGTTCCCTGCCGCCAGGGACGCGAGCTTCTCTGCCTCCCCCGGCGTTCGTTCACGCTCTAGCGCCGCCGCCATCGTCAGAGATGGGCTCCCGCCGCCCAGGTCCGCGTCTCGTCCTCGTCCTCGCCCGATCCCCGTCGCCGATGCACCTGGACATCGCACCATTGCTCGTGGCATGCCAAGACCGCCCCGTGGAGTTCGCGAGTTACCACTACGAAGGCCTCTGGGTTCGCCAAGTACCCAACCGACAAGACCCCACGGACGTCTACTTCCAGATGGATTTCGTCAAGTTCGACTACACGAAACCGCCAAGTACCACTACGATTGCGGACGCCAAGACCGGACCAACAAGTACCCCGATGACCGTCGAGACCGCCAAGTTCCACTATCGCCGACATGTACGACTACACCACGGTCACACGTGAACGACTACATGGATACGACAAGTTCCTCTCCGAAACGTGTACCTCTACCGACGACCCTGGACATCTACGAAACGAACGTGTACAACTAC
>NW_025226805.1:0-4810 GCF_018294505.1 Triticum aestivum | reverse complement strand
TGTTGCTAGTTGGAGGCACCCGTTGTTTCGGGCAAGCCATGGATTGATGCTTGTTGGTGGTGGGGGAGTATAAACTTTACCATTCTGTTTGGGAACCGCCTATAATGTGTGTAGCATGGAAGATATCGAGATCTCATAGTTGTTATGTTGACAGTGAAAGTATACCACTCAAAATGTTATTCATCTCTATTTCAAAATCAAGCTCTGGCACCTCTACAAATCCCTGCTTCCCTCTGCGAAGGGCTTGTCTATTTACTTTTATGTTGAGTCATCACCCTCTTATTAAAAAGCACCCGCTAGAGAGCACAACTGTCATTTGCATTCATTACTATTAGTTTATATTGGGTATGACTATGACTGGATCTCTTTTACCATGAATTACAATGTTTAGTCAGTCCTTGATCTGCATTTATGTTTTGCGGTCTCAGAAAGGGCTAGCGAGATACCATCTTGTCATATCATATTATGATTGTTTTGAGAAAGTGTTGTCATCCGAGTTTTATTATTATTGCTCGCTAGTTGATTATGCCATTGATATGAGTAAACATGAGACATAAGTGTTATTGTGAATATGGTTAGTTCATAATCTTTGCTGAAAACTTGAATGCTGGCTTTACGTATTTGGAACAACAAGAGCAAATAGAGTTTGTAAAAGTTTTTCTTTATCACTTTAAGTTTGTTAACTGAATTGCTTGAGGACAAGCAAAGGTTTAAGCTTGGGGGAGTTGATACGTCTCCGTCGTATCTACTTTTCCAAACACTTTTGCCCTTGTTTTGGACTCTAACTTGCATGATTTGAATGGAACTAACCCGGATTGACGCTGTTTTCAGCAGAACAGCCATGGTGTTATTTTTGTGCAGAAATAAAAGTTGTCGGAATGACCTAAAAATCCACGGAGCAACTTTTCAGAATAAGTAAAAAAGACTGGCGAAAGAATCAGCGTCAGGTGGCCCACACCCTGTCCACGAGGGTGGGGGGCGCGCCCCTGCCTCGTGGGCCCCCTGGACGTCCACCGACCTCAACTCCAACTCCATATATTTGCTTTCACGGAGAAAAAAATCAGAGAGAATGCTTCATCGCGTTTTACGATACGGAGCCGCCGCCAAGGCCTAATCTCTCTCGGGAGGGCTGATCTGGAGTCCGTTCAGGGCTCCGGAGAGGGGGATTCGTCACCGTCGTCATCATCAACCATCCTCCATCACGAATTTCATGATGCTCACCACCGCGCGTGAGTAATTCCATCGTAGGCTTGCTGGACGGTGATGGGTTGGATGAGATTTACCATGTAATCATGTTAGTTTTGTTAGGGTTTGATCCCTAGTATCCACTATGTTCTGAGATTGATGTTGCTATGACTTTGCTATGCTTAATGCTTGTCATTAGGGCCCGAGTGCCATGATTTCAGATCTGAAACTATTATGTTTTCATGAATATATGTGAGTTCTTGATCCTATATTGCAAGTCTATAATCACCTATTATGTGTTATGATCCGACAACCCAGAAGTGACAATAATCGGGATACTTCTCGGTGATGACCGTAGTTTGAGGAGTTCATGTATTCACTATGTGTTAATGCTTTGGTCGGGTACTCTATTAAAAGGAGGCCTTAATATCCCTTAGTTTCCATTAGGACCCCGCTGCCACGGGAGGGTAGGACGAAAGATGTCATGCAAGTTCTTTTCCATAAGCACGTATGACTATACAAAATACATGCCTACATTACATTGATGAATTGGAGATAGTTCTGTGTCACCCTATGTTATAACTATTACATGAGGAATCGCATCCGACATAATTATCCATCACTGATCCAATGCCTACCAGCTTTTCACATATTGTGCTTTGCTTATTTACTTTACCGTTGCCAGTGTTACAATTACTACATAACTGTTACCGTTACTTCCATACTACTTTGCTACTTAATACTTTGCTGCAGATACTAATTTATCCAGGTGTGGTTGAATTGACAACTCAACTGCTAATACTTCAGAATATTCTTTGGCTCCCCTTGTGGCGAATTAATAAATTTGGGTTGAATACTCTACCCTCGAAAACTGTTGTGATCCCCTATACTTGTGGGTTATCACCGTCCGTTCGGCGCTTGGATCGGATCTTCCGCGATTTGAATTGCCGCGAGTACGACTCCATCAACCGCGTTCTTGTAACGCTTCCACTTAGAGATCTTCAAGGGTATGAAGATGCACCCCCTCTCTCATGTTGCTAGCATCTCCTAGATTGATCTTGGTGACGTGAAGGAATTTTTTGAATTATTACTATGTTCCCTAACAGTGGTATCAAAGCTAGGACTATGCGTAGATTCTATGATGAGTAGAACACAAGTAGTTGTGGGCGATGATTTGGTTAATTTGCTTACCGTTACTAGTCCTATCTTGATTTGGCGGCATTATGGGATGAAGGGCCTGGACTGACCTTACACGTACTCTTACGTGAGACAGTTTCCACTGACTGACATGCACTTGTTTCATAAGGTGGCTAGCAGGTGTTTGTCTCTCCCACTTTAGTCGGATTGGATTCAATGAAGAGGGTCCTTATGAAGGGTAAATAGCAATTGGCATATCACTGTTGTGGCTTTTGCGCAGGTAAGAAACGTTCTTGCTAGAAACCCATGGCAGCCATGTAAAACTTGCAACAACAATTAGAGGACGTATAACTTGTTTTTGCTGGGTATGCTATGTGATGTGATATGGCCAAAAGGATGTGATGAATTATATATGTGATGTATGAGATTGATCATGTTCTTGTAATAGGAATCACGACTTGCATGTCGATGAGTATGACAACTGGCAGGAGCCATAGGAGTTGTCTTAATTTATTGTATGACCTGCGAGTCGATATAAGCGCCATGTAATTACTTTACTTTATTGCTAACCGTTAGCCATAGTAGTAGAAGTAATAGTTGGCGAGACAACTTCATGAAGACAGGATGATGGAGATCATAATGATGGAGATCATGGTGTCATGCCGGTGATGATGGTTATCATGTCACGCCTCGAAGATGGATGTGACAGCCTGATTTTTGGCCCTTTCTTTTTCTTTTGTTTTTCCGAGGTTTTTGCCTGAGTTTTTCTTTTCCGTGGCTTTGTGGTATGGAAACTGAAGAAGATGACCTCTTATTTGCTTCCAAAGTGGCTTGTCATATCCAAATCTTTCCCTAGACCCTGTGATTTCCACCCTAGCCCAAATCCCAATATTCTTTTTATTGGGAATATTCCTTTTTTATTAAAGGAGTAACTCCAATTGCCCTAGGTTGTGAAGCAACCTATATTTCCATCACTCCTAAAATTCCCAAATAATTCTCATAATTTTTTTGGGACATATCTTGATCAAATATGGAAAAAAAATTCATTGCCATGTTCAAAAATAATTCCCCAATAATTCATTTCCTATTCTGCCCTGAATGGCACTTTGTGAAGGAAGTGTCATTTATATTTATCCTATTGACTCCCAACCTTTTTGGGCATGTTTATATGTCCAAATAATTGCCCCATGCACAAGTTCAAATTTATTTGCCTAGCAAATCTTCCACAGTGAATTTTCAAAGTTTCTGTCAGACAGAAGGCTTTGTGAAGGAAGTACTAGCTAGGAGTATCCAAATGAGTTGAACTTTTCACACTCCTTAATGTGCTCATATTAAACTCCTTCACCAATTTGCAGCCCCATACAATTATGTATGTGAGCACAGTAGCAAATCTTTGTTTCTAGCAATATTTTCAGGTTGTGAAGCAAGTATATTTTATATTGCTTCAAAAATCCTGATAAATTACCAGATCATTCTTATACCCATAAAACATCTCTCCACCCAATTTGGCATCATTTCAATGAGCCATTTGACCACCATAATTATTTCAAGTTTCTGGTCAGTAGAGAAGTTTGTGAAGCAAGTGCTATTTTGGTTTGTCCATTTGGCATGAGCTTTTTACAGCATCTTCATATGTCCAAATGACTAAGCTTTGCCCAATCTTAGCTCAAGTGGACACTCCATGTGAGTGCATCTTGCTGATCTTCATTTCTGGACCAAGTATGCAGTTGTGAAGCAACTACAATAAATCTTGATCCTTTTACCCTCAAACTCCCCAGGACTGTAGTCCCTCCATAGCTTAACAACCCAGACAACTCCATTGGCTCCAAACCCTTTCCTGTTGATCACCAGTGTTCACTCAAGTTTACTGTAGTAAACTTTAGAGGATGATTTCTTTTTGACCAGAGCCTCTTTCACCTAGTTACCACCTCAGTAGAAACCACCTTACGAAGGACTTACCACTAGACACCGTTTTAGGTGCTATAGAGCATTTAATGCGCCATGTCTCGTGGTGACCACGTAGCTGGCATGTTTGTTGGCGCGCTCTATGCGCTGTGGCATACTGTTTGTGTTGGACCCCCTCCTCCTCTCGTCGTCTTAGAGCCCGTGATCATGTCCAGCGTGTTCCCCGCGTCGTCGCCGTTCTCCTGGACCCCTCTCCCCCTCCAGAAGCTAGCTCACCGATGCTCGCCGCCGTGTGAACACGAGAGCACAGTGGAGTTCTAGATCCATTCGTCGCCGTCGTCTTCCTCCCTGCGCCCCTTGGCCTCCTCTGCCTCGTGAGAGCTTCCCCCTGTGCCCTCCCCATCATTTGCCCCGAGCCCATGCACGCGGGCACGCGTCCGTGGCACCAGCCACGCGTCCGCGGCAGTGCCAGCACGGCCACCTCGCCCCGACTATATATTGCCCTTCCCCGAGGCCGCCCGAGCACCCCACTCGCCTCACCTCTCTCCCAGGAGCCCGCCCAGCCAGTCCCTCAAGCCCAAGG
>NW_025226804.1:0-4863 GCF_018294505.1 Triticum aestivum | reverse complement strand
AAGCAGTAGAGGGAAGAATAGGCGATATCTGGTGATCAAGGGGGGGGCTTGTCTGGTTGCTCTGGCAAGAAGGACGAGTCGTCAACACCATAGTCCAACTGGGGTTCGCTGGCAGTCTCGGGGTCTATCAAAAAGAAGCAACAGAGAGGGAATACAATAAATAACAACGCAATCAAAGCATCGCAAAGCGTAACAAGACAATACGCAGTGTTCGGTGTGCCCTAACGCGGTAGTAGGTGATATCGGTAAAGGGGGGAAACATCCGGGAAAGTATCCCCGGTGTTTCGCGTTTTCGGACAGATGAACCGGAGGGGGAAAGTTGCATGTTCGCTATGCTAGGGATGTGTGGCGGACAAACGGGCTGCGTATCCGGATTCGTCTTGTCGTTCTGAGCAACTTTCATGTATAAATTATTTTAATCCGAGCTACGGTTTATTTTTTATTAATTTTCAAAGTTTTGTTAATATTCTGGAATTTCCTGGTTTAAATTAATTCGAAAATTAAATACATAAACTGCTATGGGTACACAGAGAAGTGTACCCAACATCGTGCAAAGAGGCTGACAGGTGGGGTCCGGTTGACTGGTCAACTAGGACCGTTGTCTGGTCAAGGGGTGACTCGGGTCCACTTCTCAGTGACTTGAGTTAGTTAGACTTTAATTAACTTAGATTAATTGGTAGTGGGGACCACTGGTCATAGGGCAATACAACTATGACACTAAACTAAAAAAAGGAGGGCTAATCCCCAATTAGCCTGGCCGGCCCCAATCGTGGCTGGTAACACGCACGGCCGCTCCGAAAGGAGCGCCGGCGGCTGATGCCCGACGCATAGGGCGGGGAAAAGCGGGGCGCGGCCCTGGCCAGTAGGCGTAGCCGGAAGCGGGCTGCGCGGGGGTGGCTGGGTCGCGGCTAGCGGCAGCGCACGAGCACGACGCATGGCGTCAACAACGAGCAGTAGCAGCCACAGGTAGTAGCAGGGAAGCACGACAGCAAACAGCAATGACAATAGCTGAGCAGCAACAGCAGCGAAGCAACGACACTACAAGGAGAAGAAGGAGCGGGCGCGCGGCCGTACGCGGCTAGGGGTGCGACCATGGGCGGATGAACATGGCTGCGGGCATGGAGCTTCAGGCACGACAGCACGAGCAGTCTACGACGTCGGATCGAAGGGAAAAATTGGGGGAGATGGAGGAGAAGCTCACTGCGAGCCTGTAGAGGTGCTAAGTGGGCTATGGGAGGGCTCGACGGCGCCGGAATCGAAGACGAACACTGGTGGTGGTCCGAAGTAGGCGGAGATCGATCCCACTGATGTAGGGGGTCCCGGCTTGAGCTCATGGTCGAGGAGGACGTAGCAGTCGTCGATGGAGCTTCTGGACACCTCGGCGGGGCGCTAGGACGACGGCTGCCGCGGGATCGATGGCGGCGAGCTCGGGCGGTCTCAAGTGGTGACTGGCAGATGAAAAAAATGCGCGGGGGAGAGGGAAGAGTAGCTAGGGTTTTGGGGACGGCCTCGGGGTGGCTTTATCCTCGCCGGGGGGCCCGTTGGATGGCTGGTGCGTGGCTAGGCACAGCCATGGCCACGGGATGCTTGCCACGATTCCCCCTGCCTCCCTATAGCAGGAAGGAGATGAGTGGAGAGGTGGGCTGGGCTTCTTGCTGACCGCGGTGGACTGGGCCTTAGTCACCCACCAGAAGCTTAGGCCCCTTTTCTTCTATTTTTATTTTTCTATTTTCTGTTTATTTTATTATTTCTTTTCTATTTCCTAATTTCCTTTTATTTGTTTTAGGTTTATAAGATATAAAGTTAGTACCTATGTTAGCACTAATAATTAGGCCACTCTCATATTAAGTGTAACATTTAAATAAATTATTTTAGAATTTTTATTATTTGATAAGCATTTAAATTATTTTTCAACCACTTTCTTAATTAGTTTAGGGCATTTAAACACTTTTAAAGACGTTGGTTTCTCCACCATTGGTACTTCTGCATTATTTGTCACATTTTGAACAATTTAGTTTTAATGCTTGAATTTTTTTATTGTGTGCCTTGATTTTGAATTTTAATTCAAACGGGATTTGAATCATCGTGAGTTTGGCAACAGTAATCATGGTGACGTGGCATCATTAGAAGGGTTTACTGTAGCTTAATTATCCGGGCGTCACACATCTGGGCCCACGGCCGCATACAAAGAAATACCTCCTTATTACACGCAAAATAATGATTCCTCCAGCTGACATCTGGGACCCACCGGAAGGGCCTCTGTATTTCGCAAATAAACGTTCCCCCCGCTGATAGGTCGGACCCACCAGCTATATCCTCGCACGCAAGGAAGTATCTCCTTATTACGCACAAAAAGATGAATACCCCCCTGCTAGCTGGGACCCACCATAGTGGGTGGCTGACTTGTGGGCCTACTAAGTTGACTGGGACGGAGGGCTTTGTCAACTTAGTCAATACTCCATTGACTGTATGATGTCCATCCAACGACCATAGTGCTTCTTCAACCTCTAGTCTTCTTGCTCTAGCCGCCCAAAGCAGCGCCGGTCGTGCCGCCTGCTCCTGCCTCCCATGGTCGGGTGTGCTGCCGCGGAGGCCTCATCGCCCCCATACTACTCCCACCGCTGGCCAGGCCATCCCTCTATCCACCCACACCCCCTGTTATTCTGCGGCGACGGCAGCCTCACACCATAGCCGAACAAGGTTACCCTTGTACTCCTCTCTGCGTGGGCATCCACTGTCGCGTCTTCCCCAGCTCCGCGTCGTCCCCTTCCTAGGCCTCACCGTCGTACACCGCCGTGGTGCTCTCGGCGTGGCTTGGTCAATGTGGTCAATGAATGACTTCCATCGGAAGTGGACCGTACGTGGAGAGGCTGACAGCTGGGTCTATGGCCGCAGCAAGGAAGTGCCTCCTTATTACGCCGAAAATAATGATACCTCCACCTGACAACAGGGACCCACCGGACGGGCCACTGTATTTCGCGAAAAAATGTTTCCCCCCTGACTGCTGGGACCCACCAGCTACATCTTCGCATGCAAGGAAGTGCGTCCGGGCAAAGAAAAACAATTCGCCCCCCTGACTGCTAGGACCCACCAGCTACATCTTCGCACACAAGGAAGTGCGTGATAGTCGGGACCCACCTGTTTGAAGCGTACGTAGTGTTGTCATTCTGGTCGCGAACGTGTATGTACATACTGGTCGATGTAGAGGCGCGCATGTAGCATGTACACGTACATACAACGGCCAGGGTGCAAGAAAGAAAATACGGCCATGTACGTACATACGGGCGGGGTCTCGAACGCCTACTCGCGCATACATACGGCCACGGCTCGTGTACATGGCCGTGTCGGAACGGAGAAACCGCGTCGTCGTTGTGTTCATGGGGAGGCAACGGAATGTGTTGTGTTCATGCGGAGGCAACAGAATGCGTCGTATTCATCAGGAGGCAACGGAATGCATGGGAGCCAACCGGCTTGGACGGAACGGGCGATGGAAACGAGGCCTGGCGTATCGTAGAACGGAGGAAACGGCCATGTGTTCGCCCGGTTACGTTCGAAACGGGATCCTGTTCATCGGGAGGGGTCTGGCGTACCGCAAAACGGAGGAAACGGACCTCCTACGGTCGAAATGGGGGTCCTATTGATCGGGAGGGGTGTGGCGTACCGCAAAACGGACGAAACGGACTTGTGTTGGAGCGCTACGGTCGAAACGGGGGTCCTGTTCATCGGGAGGGGTGTGGCGTACCGCAAAACGGGACTCCACGAGATACTGTTCATCTCCATCGTCGACCTCCTCCAGTCTCCACGGGCTACCGTCGACCTCCTCCAGCCTCCACAGGCTCCTGTTCATCCAGCCTCCACCGCGCGCTACTCCACGGGCTCCTGTTCAACCACCCCTCCATGGGCACCCCTCCACCGTCTACTGTTCATCCAGCCCTCCACGGGGTCATGCTGTTCATCCAGCCCTCCACGGGGTCCTGTTCATCCAGCCCCAACCGCATCGATCGATCGGGGTACTGTTTATTCAGAGGCAATGCCACGGGGTCCTGTTCATCCGCCCCCATCACTCACTGTTCATCCACCCCCCCACAACGCTCACTGTTCATCCAGAGTCAGCATCGATCGACTTCAGTTAGCAGCAGTAGCGAAGGAATCACTTGATCGGGTTCAGTTAACAGCCATCGATCGATCGCTCGGGTTCAGTAACGTGTAGCCTACAATGCAGTCGCTCGGGTTCAGTTAGATCCCAACGCGTCGCTCGAGTTCAGTTAGAGCCAACGCCTCGCACACACGCGTGTACGTGTACGAGAGAAACGCGCATCGCTCGGCCCCGACCACCCACCGTAACCGGGAACTCCCCGAAATTTTCCTCGCCCTCGCTTCTACCATAGTTTTTTCCGTCATGGACGGCCCAAAGAATGTCATGCAGCTATGTCTCCGGCCCGCCCAAGACGAAAAGCCCATTTTCTGTCATGATTTTTTGTCATAGAAGTAGGAGCCCACCACATCTATGATGATACCTGGTTTTGTCACAATTATCATCATAGAAGTGTCATAAGTATGACAGAAAAAAATTCGTTCGGCCCAAAATGTCACGGATGTGTCTTTTTTTAGTGTACTCTAAAGTAACTGATGTTTGGCTTCTTACCAGTTAGCAGCTCATATGATGTCTTCTTTAGAAGCTTGTGAAGACAAACTCGGTTGATGATGTGGCATGCAGTGTCAATGGCTTCAGGCCAGAACTTCCTTGGATCTTGTACTCATCTAGCATCGTTCGAGCCATCTCGATGAGGGTGCTGTTCTTGCGCTCCATGATGCCATTCTGCTGAGGTGTGTAGGGAGCAAAAAACTCATGAGTGATGCCCA
>NW_025226803.1:0-4926 GCF_018294505.1 Triticum aestivum | reverse complement strand
TGTTCTAATTTTGTACTTGAACTTTTTTTAGAAAGGGTTGTACGTCAACTTAATGTGCTAGCAGAACTTATTGTGTTGTCTGTCTGTTTTCTTTGCATAGCATTCAAGATATTTCCCGTCATTGATAAAGACGATGAACCGTTATGTACGACTTCGTTGGTTTCAACATAGACCTACCCGTAGCGATCCACTTCTTCCATCTTGATTGTGTCGCCTGGGTGAAATTTTTGTATGCAAGTTCAGTGTGCTATGATGTTCTATAAGATTGTGTCAACTATATAGGTTTTAACTGAGCATTAGCAATGCATATGGCTGAAAGATGTATTTATGAGCACTACTAGGGAAAAATCTATACACAGAATCTTAGCAGCAGCGCGGCTCAAAAAGGAGTGCTGCTGCTAATTAGCAGTAGCGCGGGTGTGTAAAACTCGCTACTGACAAGCATTTAGCAGTAGCGTGCTTTGTGTTACCCGCGCTGCTACAAATATCGACCGACAGTGCCCCCAAAACTCCATTTAGTAGCAGCGCGGTCCCGCGAGCCACGCTACTGCTATGTATTTAGTAGTAGCGCTCTTTTTCTGAGATCGTTGCTGCTAATTTTCAAATGTGACACACTTTTTGTCCCGGTTAGAAGTAGCGCTTCTGACATAAACACGTTGCTGCTACTTTCGTATCAGTAGCGTGTTTTACGTCCCGCGCTACTGCTAATCCGCACCAACCCACCACCTTTCCCCACCCGTCCCCTCCCCTCCCCCTCCTCTCTTCCCTTTCCCCTACCTCCCACATCCTCCCACTCTCACTCTTCTTCTTCCTCAACACTTCTCCCCCATTACTCTCCCTCTTCTACCTACCTTTCTCTCTCTTCATTACTCCTACCTAACTACACCATCTCCATTAATGCATCTCCTTTCTCTTTTTCCTTCCCCCTCCACTAGTTGAATTTGTCTCCTCCCAAATTAGGTAGCTAGGTAGATGTAGAATTTAGTTAAGAGACCTATTTGCCCCCTAACTAGATCTATCTTTGTCAAGAAGAGCTTTGGGCACTTTTGGTCTCCCTACATCATCATCTCATCACCGCGCTCGATCTCGAGATAGAGGTGATGAAAATTTCATGCTTTTGCAAAATGGAAATATGTTTATGTGTGTGTGATATGTTTGTGGAAATCGTGTGTGTGGCATGAGTTGATGCCAAATTGTGCTTTTGAGTTGCCTATGTTTTGCCGAAATGTCGATTTATTTCCGTTTCGGCGAATTCCGGGCAAACTCTAGATCCATATATGTCCTATTTTTAGGGAAGGTCATGCCGAATTTTTGTATGGATTTGATGCATGAACGCATTTTTATAATCAATTTGTTTTATTATTACCGTGCAGACGTTCATGATGGTTAGTGGAACGATGGTGGACAGGTGGTTGCGGTCGGCGGTGGAGGACATGAAAGAAAATAACCTGACAGAGGTTTTATGTCCTTGTCGAAAATGCAAATGAATAGTGTGGCTCGACCTCTATGACGATGGTCGTGTCGAAGCGCACCTGCTCATGACTGGTTTTATTGATGGCTATACTCGGTGGATAACTGAAGATGAGGATGACGATGTTGAGGATGCCGACCGGGCAGGCAATGATGACACGGGGCAAGACGAAGAGATGATTGATAATGGCGGCGGGGAAGAGGCCGGACATGGCGGCGGAAAAGTGGCCGAACATGGCGGAGGAGAAGGGGCCGGACATGGTGGCGGAGAGAACGACATAGACTCCACGCAGCAGAGTTCATCGGTACTAAGTTCAATCGTGCGGGACCCTCATGTTCAAGCATTGCTTCGCAAGGAGACAAGTACTAAGAGAGCTGCTTCTAGAGAGGAGGCTAACCTGGAGCAACTGGTGGTAGACTCGAACATTCCATTGTATGATGGTTGCAATCCTGAGGTGACCCTCTTGAGTTTCACGCTCCAACTCCTAAAGACGAAGGCTAAAAACAAATGAACCGACACTAGCCTAGATGAGCATCTCAAGTACCTAAAGGATGTTCTTCCCGCGGGTAATCTATGTCTTACTAGTGTTGATGAGGCCAAGAAGATCGTGTGCCCTCTCGATCTACCACACGTTAGATACCATGCATGCATCAACGATTGCATAATTTATAAGAAGGAGCACGCGGAAAAAACAAACAGTCCGGTGTGCAATGCTTCTCGATACAAGAAGGCCGGGAAGAAATGTCCCTAGAAAGTTGTATGGTACTTACCGATCACTCCCCATCTCCAGAGGTATTTTGTAGATCCCAAGGAAGCAAAGCTAATGCGCTGGCACACGGAGAGGAAGAAGCCCGACAATGGAGATGATCCGAAGCAGAGACACATGAAGGATGGAAGCCAGTGGAGAGTGTTGAACTGCTTCTATCGGTATTTTGAATGTGATGCAAGGAACATCGTGCTCGGTGCGTGTACCGATGGCATGAATCCGTTTGGCAACCAGAACACCAACCATAGCACATGGCCCGTGTTTGTATGGATGTACAACCTCCCCCCTGGTTGTGCATGAAATCAAAGTACATTCACATGAGCATGCTTATTCAAGGGCCGAAACAACCAGGAAATAATAATAATTTGTATCTGGGGATACTTCAAGAGGAGTTAGACACGTTATGGAAAACACCGGCCAAAACATGGGACGCCAGCAAAGGTGTGCAGGACTATCTCGGTTACGGATATGTGGCAGGCCAGGTGTGCCATGGATATTGCGGATGCACGCGGTGCATGGATGATACGATGTCTCAGCAGCTAACGTCAAGGAAAGATGGCGGGTCTGGGAAAATCGTGTACATGGGGCATCAAAGATGGCTTGAACAGGACGACCCGTGGAGAAACCGTGGAGATCTATTGAATGGTCACGCTGAGCATCGAGGACCTCCACGTAAGTGGAGCGGTGCCGAAATCGATGAGCTATTGAAAAACTGGAAGGAGTGCCCCGCGCCGGGAAAGACGATGACAAAGGCGCCGGAGCCGCTGCTGAAGGTATGGAAGACAAGGTTTGTGTTCTGGGACTTGGAGTACTGGCACAAACTCGATACACCTCATTGCCTTGATCAAATGTATATCTGTAAGAATGTCAGTGAGAGCTTGCTCGCAACACTGATGAACATGTCGGATAAGACCAAGGATGGGCCGATGGCAAGAAAAGACTTGCAAGATTTGAAAATCAGGGAAGATCTGCACATGCCGCCCCGTAAAATGTCAGACGAGACAGAGACGGAGATAGAGGCACGGGAGAAGAAGGGCAAGAAAATAAAGAAAGAGGATTATTGCCCCCCTTCTTGCTTCACCTTAAGTCAGGCTGAGATCAATGCCTTCTTTAAGTGCTTTACCGGAGTCAAAGTTAGTTCCGATTACTGTGGCAAGATAAGCAAATATCTAGACATGGACAAGAAAAGGTTCAGCGGGATGAAGTCTCATGACTGTCATGTGATGATGACGCAGATACTACCTGTTGCCCTTAGAGGGATAATGGACAAGCATGTCCGTGACATGCTTATTGGTCTCTACAACTTTTTAGACGTCATCTCTCGAAAGTCGATCAGTGTGAAGCAGCTCGAAAGGCTACAGGAAGAGATCGTTGTGATACTGAATGAGCTTGAGATGTACTTCCCGCCCGCGTTCTTTGACGTGATGGTGCATCTGTGTGTCCATATTGTGGATGACATAATAGACTTCGGGCCATCATTCCTGCACAACATGATGCCGTTTGAGAGGATGAATGGGATCATCAAAGGATTCGTTCGTAACATGTCCCGTCCGGATGGAAGCATCGTCCAGGGCTATTTGGCACAAGAGTGCATCTCTTTCTGTGAGAATTTTCTATATGGCACAGACCAGCCGCCTGGTGTTAGTGTTGGTTTGCTCGTTAACAAGCACGATGGGAGGCTCAAAGGAGATGGTCACTGCAACAGTCGCAGGGAACTGCACGTGTCATACTCAGATCGACGCATCGACTTTTACAGAGCAAACTTGGTAGTGCTACAACACCTAGACGAGGTAGATCCTTTTGTGGCACTGCACAAAGAAATTATCGCAAAGAAGTATCGTGACCGGGGGGTATGCAGGATGGACGCCGAAGTTACTAGAGAGCATAACTCCACTTTCCTGCATTGGTTCAAAGAGCATATTATTGCTAATCCCCCGGAGGAGGTCTCTAAGGAAGGATTGCTCATATACGCCTTAGCACATGGCCCCTCGCCCAACCTCGTAACCTATCAGGCATATGATATCAATGGATACACGTTCTACACAGAGGCCAAAGATATGGACAGTGATGATCAGAACTCAGGGGTGACGATGGAATGCATGACCGGCAGCGACAACGGTGCAACTGGACGATTTTATGGAAGGGTCGAGGAGATCTGGGAGCTTGACTACTCTGGACTGCACAACACGACGATGTTTCGTGTCAGATGGGCTAAGAATGTTGAAAGAGAAAGCCGGATTTTCACTACCATGACTATACCCGACGCCAAGAGCGCTATCGTGAACGCTATCGCAAAAAACGAGCCATGGGTACACGCTAAGCATGTGACACAATGCTTCTTCATAACTGACCCGCGCAATCCCCTCCGTGTTGTTGTGAGGAGAGGCAAAAGGAACATCATTGGAATTGATGGAGTCGCCAACGAGGAAGACTATGATCAGTACGGCAACCCAATGAGGAAAGATGACGATGATGATGAAGTATACCTTAAAAGAAGAATCAATACTATATTACCTAAGAAAAATCATACTCCATGGAAAAGGCAAAGTAACAATGAGGGGCTCAATTATTCTTCGACGAACAAGAAGGGAAAGAAGCTGACTCAAAAACGAAAACGTCAGCATTGAGGAACCGTATGTTATCGGTCAAATGATGCAATATATATATATATATATATATATATATATAT
>NW_025226802.1:0-4969 GCF_018294505.1 Triticum aestivum | reverse complement strand
AGCCGCGGCCCCACGCCGCCCAGCTCTGCCTCGCCGGCCTCTCCTCAGCCGGTCGCCGCCCTGTCCCGGTCCTCGTCAGCCGCCGCCCCGCCCGCGGTTCCAGCCCCGGGTGCCCCGCCCGTCGCCGCCGGCTCTGTCTCCAGCCAGATCCGGGCCGACGCCGCCCGGATCCGGCACCGCCGCCCCGTCTCCGGCCACCCTCGACCGCTCCGGCCGCCGCGCCGCCCTGTCTTCAGCGAGCATCTCCAGCCACACCTCGGTTTCCGTGCAAACCTAGATCTGATCCGGAGGTGATTATTCTGCCAAGTCCCCGAAGTTTTTGACATTATCATGCCATGTTCATTGCATCATATCTTGGCATCCGTAGCTCCATTTTGTGCGTGTAATATGTAGAATTGTTCGTCTCAACGAGTACTTCATATCATTCCATTGCATCATGTTCATTTGAGCTCAACTTGATGCCTGAATCATCGTTGCAAGAGTGCTTCATAATGTTAGTTCCTGTTTCTTGACAGAACTTGCTCTTTTGTCATTTTTGCCATGTTTGATGTGTGCATCTTATGAGGTTGATGTCTACATGTGTTTTGAACTATGCCATATCTTCTTTACAGAGGTGCTTACCATGTATTTTTGTGATCAATGTGGTGACTAGCACAAGCATGCAAGCTAGGCTTCATGATGTTGCTGATTTTAGTCCCTCTTCTCCTGTTATTTTGATGCCATGTAAACTTGATGCTACAGAGAGATCCATGCATATTTTGAGATACTTCAGTAAGGATGTTTTCAACATATGGTTTTTCTATATCCATTAATGCCCCTGGTTGCAATTATGGAGTAGTCTAGCATGTCATTTTCGTGCTCTACTTTTGCTCCAAAATGTTTCCTGGCAGATTGTTTACATGTTATTCAATTTCGCCAAGGTTGTTGTAGGTGATCCTTGCATGCTATGAACTTGTTCTTGCCTTGGTTTGCTTCATAAACATGTATTCTTGCTGATTCTATGCTTATCTTGTCATGCAATGAATTGTGGTGAGTGAATCGAGCTTTTTAAGTAGTGAACATGCTGTTACTGTTTTGCTAGGCTGAATCTGTTATTTCGTGATGCTATGTAAACCTGCTGCTACAAGTCATTCTATGCATAATCTGGAGATGTTCACTAAGGGTGTTTTGTTCTACATGTCATGCTCTATCCATCCATGCCCCTGGTTGCATTTATAGCCTGTTGTAGCTTGTTGTAATCTAGCTCCAAAGTTGCTATATAATGTTGTTGTCAGCCTGTTAACATTAAGTTCAGTTGTTGCCATGATTGTTGATAGTGATCCATGTACCCTATGAACTTGCTCTTGCCATGCTTAGCTTCATAATCATGTCTTCTTACTGTTGGGTGCCTTGCCATGACATGTATTGCTCTATGGTGAGTGGTAGAAGCTCATCTACATGCCTACTTATCGTTGTTCCTGCCATGTTTAAATCTGTAATATAACTTGCCATGTTTACATGGGTGCCATCATATTTTCTGTTCTTTTTTGACTCATGGTCAGTAAGGGACTTTTGTTCTATGCAATTAGTAGATTCATGCCATGCCTTTGTTTACCATGTTAAGTTCCTGTAACATGTTGTTTGATAGCTCTAAACATTGCAACCTGATGTTAATTTCTGCAAAGTCTGAACTGTTATTATTTGCAATCTTTCCATGTGTGTTTGAGCATGTTCTGGTTATATCTGGAGATAGCTCAATGTTCATGTTTTGTTATGCTTTACCTGTACATCATGCCCATGTCTTTTGTTTTCATGTTGAGATGCTGTAGCTTATTGTTTTGATGCTTGCAAGATGCCTAGTTGCTTTTTGGACAGATTGTTGCTACATCATGTTTAGTGTGTGTGTTGCACAGTTGCTCCGTTTTGAGTGTGCTCTATATGAAACTTGCTTAGATTTGAATGTAGCTTCATATTATCATGTTGCATCCTTGTTTTGTTGTGTTTTCTTGATGTTTGAATGCATTTTGCATCTATGCCATGTTTGACTTGTTTTGCTCACATCTTCTAGGCCGTAGCTCCAAATCTAATGAACTTTATATGTAACTTGACTAGAATCTCGTGTAGATCATCTTGGTGCATCTTAACTTGATGTTTAAAAACTTGAACATAAGTTTTATTCAGATCTGGACCAACTTTGAAATATGTATATGAGGACTTACCGGAATTGTTATATGTTGTTCCCGGCCTCATTTAAACTTGCCTTGATGTGTTGCTCTTGTTTGCATCATCTCTTGCCATGAGTAGCCTCATCTAGTTTTGTCATGCATCATGCTTGTTGTGCATCATGTCACGTTCATGAGTGGTGTGTTTACCATGTGGTGTGCTTCTTCTCGATAGTTCCCGTATCGTTGCGATCGTGAGGATTCGTTCGTCTACGCTTGGTTCGGCTTCATCCGTTTGTCTTCTTCATGGACTCATTCTTCTTCCTAGCGGGATTTCAGGCAAGATGACCGCTACCCTGGATCTCACTACTATCATTGCTATGCTAGTTGCTTCGTTCTATCGCTTTGCTGCGCTACCTATCACCTGTTTATCAAGCCTCCCCAAATTGCCATGAACCTCTAACCTTTGACACCCTTCCTAGAAAACCATTGCCTGGCTATGTTACCGCTTTGCACAGCCCCTCTTATAGCGTTGTTAGTTGCAGGTGAAGTTGAAGATTGCTCCATGGTGGACAGGATTTTGTTGGAATATCACAATATCTCTTATATTATTAATGCATCTATATACTTGGTAAAGGGTGGAAGACTCGGCCTTTTGCCTGGTGTTTTGTTCCACTCTTGCCGCCCTAGTTTCCGTCATATTGTTGTTATTTTCCCGGATTTTGCGTTCCTTACGCGGTTGGGTGATTTATGGGACCCTCTTGACAGTTCGCTTTGAATAAAACACCTCCAGCAAGTCCCAACCTTGGTTTTACCATTTGCCTCACCACCACCTATACCTTTCCCTTGGGTCGGCCAACCCGAGGGTCATCTTTATTTTAGCCCCCCGGGCCAGTGCTTGTCTAAGTGTTGGTCCGAACTGAGCTGCCTGCGGGGCCACCTCGGGGCAACTTGAGGGTTGGTTTTACTCGTAGCTAGACTCATCCGGTGTTGCCCTGAGAACGAGATATGTGCAGCTCCTATCGGGATTTGTCGGTGCATCGGGCGGCTTTGCTGGTCTTGTTTTACCATTGTCGAAATGTCTTGTAAACCGGGATTCCGAGTCTGATCGGGTCTTCCTGGGAGAAGGTATATCCTTCGTTGATCGCGAGAGCTTATCATGGGCTAAGTTGGGACACCCCTGCAGGGTATAATCTTTTGAAAGCCGTGCCTGCAGTTATAGGCAGATGGGAATTTGTTAATGTCCGGTTGTAGATAACTTGACACCAGATACGAATTAAAACGCATCAACCGCGTGTGTAGCCGTGAT
This sequence comes from Triticum aestivum, assembly GCF_018294505.1. NCBI lineage: Eukaryota > Viridiplantae > Streptophyta > Magnoliopsida > Poales > Poaceae > Triticum > Triticum aestivum. The sequence goes on along the minus strand of NW_025226802.1, from coordinate 1,519 downwards.
GGTCTCTTCTCGGCGGAGTCCGGGAAGTGAACACGGTCTTTGGGTTATGTTTGACGTAAGTAGGAGTTCAGGATCACTTCTTGATCATTGCTAGCTTCACGACCATTCCTTTTGCTCTCTTCTCGCTCTTATTTGCGCATGTTAGCCACCATATATGCTTAGTCACTGCTGCAACCTCACCACTTTAACCCTTCCTTTCCCTTTATGCTTTGCTAGTCTTGATACCCATGGTAATGGGATTGCTGAGTCCTCGTGGCTCACAGATTACTACAACAACAATTGCAGGTACAGGTTGTGTGACGATCATGACACGAGAGCGATGCTTGCTTGCGTTGAGTTCTTCTTCTGCTTCTTCTTTGATTAGGGGATAGGTTCCAGGTCGGCAGCCTGGGTCTAGCAGGGTGGATGTCATTTGAGTTTATGTTTGTGTTTCATCCGTAGTCGGATGGTGCTCTTATGTATTGTGATGTTGTATTCGAGTGGCATTGTATGCCTTATGTATGTATCCCCATCTATTATGTAATGTTGATGTAATGATGTCCACCTTGCAAAAGCGTTTCAATATGCGGTTCTATCCTTGGTGGGACCTTCGAGTCTATTTAGGATAGTATCGCATATTGGGCGTGACAACCCACCATCTACACCTTCGCACACAAGGAAGTGCCTGACAGTTGGGACCCACCTGGTCGAAGCGTACGTAGCATTGTCATTCTTGTCGCGAACGTGTACGTACATACTGGTGGATGTAGAGGCGCGCACGTGTCATAGTAGAGGGGCGCACGTAGCATGTACACGTACGTACAGCGGCCAGTGTGCAAGAAAGAAAATTCGGCCACATACGTACATACGGGCGGGGTCTCGAACGCCTACTCGTGCATACATACGACCAGGGCTCGTGTACATGGCTGGGTCAGAACGGAGAAACAACATCATTGTCGTGTTCATGGGGAGCCAACCGGCTGAGTCGGAACGGAATATGTCGTCGTGTTCATCGGGAGGGCTTGGACGGAACAGGCGATGGAAACGAGGCCTGGCGTACCGCAGAACGGAGGAAACGGCCTTGTGTTCGACCGGCTACATTCGAAACAGGATCTTGGTCATCGGGAGGAGTCTAGCGTACCACAAAACAGAGGAAACGGACTTGTGTTGGACCTCCTACAGTCGAAACAGGGTCCTGTTGATCGGGAAGGGTGTGGCGTACCGCAAAACTGACAAAACAGACTTGTGTTGGAGCGCTACGGTCGAAACAGGGGTCCTGTTCATCGGGACGGGTGTGGCGTACCGCAAAACGGGACTCCACGGGATACCGTGCATTTCCACCGTCGAACTCCTCCAGCCTCCACGGGTTAGTGTTCATCCACCATCGACCTCCTCTAGCCTCCACCTGCGACTGTTCATCCACGGGCTCCTGTTCATCCAGCCTGCACCGCGCGCTACTCCACCGCTACTGTTCAACCACCCCTCTCCACGGGCTCCTATTAAAGCACCCCTCCACGGGCTACTGTTCATCCACCCCACC
>NW_025226801.1:0-4976 GCF_018294505.1 Triticum aestivum | reverse complement strand
CGGTTTCACATGCGCAGGGGTGTGGGCACCCAACGAGTGCGGGCAGGGGCTGTGTCGGTTGCGAGGGGCCACAGCCACGACGAGACGGCGGGGCGGGGCTAGAGGTGCACGAGAAGGTGGCCGGAGCAGCTCCGGCTAGGGGGTGCGGGCGAGGACGCGACCAAGGGGAGGTGGCGAGCGGCGGGGTGAGCAGAGGGGGCGGGCGCGCTGGAGGATGTGCGGGGGTGGGGGCGTGGCAGCGAGCGACGACGGGCTGCGATGCGGCCGTAGCCAGGCCACGGAGGACCGTGGCAAGCGCGGGAGGGGTGCTGCAGAGCATGCAACTAGGGGCGGCAGGGCGAGCTTCGAGGGGGCGCGGCAAGGCGAACATGGGTGACAACGACGGCAAGCGCGGGACATGAGCGACAAAGCATAGGGCTGCACGCGGCCACGACGGAAGCGGAGCAAGCGGGCCACGGTAAAACAGCAGCGGATGCGAGCAGGACAGTGCGAGACGTGCGGCATGCGGTCAGGGCACGGCGAGCACGCGCTCGCCACGAGCGCGGGGGTGGATCAGGTGACAGGGGAGAGAGAGGAGGGCAGACGGGGCTCACCCCTGTTCGTAGTCGAATGGGGCGGTGAGGCGCGTTGCGGGCCAGTGAGGACGAGATTGGGGACAGCGGCACCAGTGAATGGCGGTGGAAAAGGGGCAGCAGGGCGCCAACACCAAATCCAGATCAGGATCGGGAGGGGCGAGGGAGAGAGAGATCGGGGGTTAGTGCAGTGGGTTAGTGTTACTGGTGGGGGAGTGGTGGTTATGGGGCGAGCGCGGTGGGTTATACGTCTCCAACGTATCTATAATTTATGAAGTATTCATGCCATGTTTGCAACAATTTTATATGGTTTTGGTATGATTTTATTAGAACTAACCCGGCCTGATGTTGCTTTGAGCAGAAGTACCGTGGTGTCGTTTTTTGTGCAGAAATAAAAGTTCTCGGAAAGGGCTAAAAATTTAAGGTGGTTTTTTGTGGACCAAAAGAGACCCTCGAAGCATCGGAGCTGGGCCAGGAAGTGGGCAAGGTGGCCACAAGCCTGAGGGCGCGCCCACCCCCCTAGGGCGCCCCCCTTTGTGGGCGCTCAGGCACCCCCTTGACGTGAGACCGACGCCAAAAATTCCTATAAATACCAGAACCCCCGAAAAGAACCCTAGATGATAAGTTCCGCCGCCGTAACCTCTGTAGCCATGAAAAAACCAATCGGGAGCCCGTGCCGGCACCCTGCCGGAGGGGAAATCATCACTGGAGGTCATCTTCATCATCCCGACGGTCTCCATGACAAGGAGGGAGTAGTGAACCCTCGGGGCTGAGGGTATGTGTACTAGTAGCTATGTGTTTGATCTCGCTCTCGTGTTCTTGATTTGGGATGATCTTGATGTACTACGAGCCTTGTTAGTATAGCTGGATCATATGGTGTTTCTCCCTCTCTATATTCTTGTGATGAATTGAGTTTTACATTTGAGGTTTTACTATTATCGGATTGAATACTTTTATGGATTTGATAACACTTGATGTATGTCTTGCATGGGATACCCGAGGTGACAATGGGGTGTTCTATTGATTCACTTGATGTATGTTTTGGCACTCAACTCACGGATTCCCGAGGTGACATTGGTGTAATCTATGCATAGGGGTTCATGCACGTTTTCATCCTTGTTTCTCCAGTAGAAATCTTGGGGCACTCTTTGAGGTTCTTTGTGTTGGATTCAATATTATGAATCTGAAGTTGTTTGATGCATATTGTATAATTGACCAACGGATACTTGTGGTGACAATGGAGTATCTAGGTGACATTAGAGTTGATTGATGTGTATCATATGGTGTTATTTTAGTATGAACTCTAGGGCTGTTTGTGACACTTATAGGAATAGCTCAAAAGATTGATCAGAAAGAATAACTTTGACTCGGTTTCGTACCCTACAAGCAATTTCATCTTATGTTCTCTGTGATAGGAACTTTGGAGTGAGTCTTTGTCGCACGTTGAGGGATTCAAATATGATTTAATTATGTTATCATTGTTGAGAGACTTTGCACTAGTGAATGTATGAGCCCTAGGCCTTGTTTTCAAGCATTGCAATACCGTTTTTGCTCACTTTTACTACTTGCTACCTTGCTGTTTTATATATTCAGATTATAAAAACCTATATCTACTATCCATATTAAACTTGTATCACCATCTCTTCGCCGAACTAGTGCACCTATACAATTTGCCATTGCATTGGGTGTGTTGGGGACACAAGAGATTCTTTGCTATTTGGTTGCAGGGTTGTTTGAGAGGGATCATCTTCATCCTACGCCTCCCACGGATTGATAAACCTTAGGTTATCTACATGAGGGAAATTTGCTACTGTCCTACAAAAATCTGCACTTGGAGGCCCAACACGAGTCTACAAGAAGAAAGGTTGCGTAGTAGACATTAGTGGGCCGGCCTATGGGGTGGCCGACTAGGCCGGCTGTGGTTGAGGATAGAGGGGGAAGGGGGTTCTTTTCTTTTTATTTTTTGTTTTTATTTATTTTCTTATTTTAATATTTTATTATATTTTAGTTAGCAAAAATGTTTACTAAAATATACAACTGGCTCCATAATTATGTTACAAAACAACCCACAGCCACAAAAAGTTTCACGCGCAAATAAAATAGTTTGATATTTTACAAATTATAAAAGGAATTTCATTAATTGATATTTCCACTGTTTTAATTAATTTAGTGCATTTAAACCTTTTATAAAAATGTGGTTTCTTCGCCAATATCCACAGTTTGTACTCTAATTTTAACATTTGAAAACTTTGATGGTTTGACTTTATTTTAAATTTGAATTTGATCCTGTTTTGAATCTAAGCGCAATTTAGCAATAGTGAAAGTAATGACATGGCATCATTAGAATGGGATTACTGTAGCTTAATTATCCGAGCGTTACATGATCACACTCCTAGGTAGGAAATCAAGAAATTTGTTCGTAGGAATTTGTTTCTTTATAATATTGATAAAGCCAGGGCAAATACCTATCATCTTAAGATCTTCATTTTCTTTGCTAGATCATCCACCCATATTTTTAGCAACATAAATAAACTTAGTAGTATTATTAGGAGAAAATTTTGGAGTAGTTTTGACAGCGGCAAAGGTGGAACCCAAATTGGTAATAATATCCTCTAACTTATCTATTCTAGCAGAACCTTGTTCTATTCTTTCATTAATTATAGGTTCTTTCACTTTTAGGGTTTTTAAAGTGATTCCCACCTTTTATCCAATTTGAGTAATATGGTTATGAATCTTTTTATCCAAATTTTCAATATGCTCTATGGTAGAAATCTTATTCTCAATAATGTCAAGACTTTGCATCACATCTCCCAAAGTGAAAGTTATTTCATTAATCATGAATTGTGGTGATCTTACCAAATTTCCCATAGCATTAAAAGCATCCATAGGGTGACTACCCAAGAAATTACCCCAAGAAATAGTGTCTAGTACATCTCTATACCAAGTAGTAATACCCACATAAAAATTTCAATAAAGTACTTTAGTGGATTGCTTACAGGAAGATCTATCCTGAGCATCGAAAATTCTATACCAAGCATCTTTTAAATTTTCTCCGCCCTTTGTTTAAAATTAAGAACCTCACTTTCCGGGGTACCAATTATGATAGAAGGACTAGCCATGATAGCAAAACAAGCAATCTAACACACAAGCAAACAAAAAGAAAATGAAAAGACCTACGAAAAGAAAGTGAATAAAAAGGCAAATATTTTTGTGTTTTTCTGAAAACGTTTTAGAAGTGGGGGAGAGGAAAACCAGAGGCAAATAACAAATAATGTAATGCAATAGATGAGAGTTTATGATGGGTACTCGGTAGGCTTGATGTAGAACCTCCCCGGCAACGGTGCCAGAAATTCTTCCTGTTGCTTCTTGAGCTTGCTTTGGTTTTTCTGTTGAAGAGGAAAGGGTGATGCAGAAAAGTAGAGATAAGTATTTCCCTCAGTTTGAGAACCAAGGTATCAATCTAGTAGGAGGAACGCACAAGTCTCCAATGATAGCACCTATAGAAACAAACAAATACTTGCACCCAACGCGGTAAAGGGGTTGCCAATCCCTTCACGGTTATTTGCAAGGATGAGATGTGATAGAGATAGGTATAAGAGATAAATAAAAGTGCAAAACTAAATAATTTGTAGCAAGGTATTTTGGGGTTTTTGGTTTTATAGATCTGAAAATAATATGATAAAAATAGACCCGAGGGTCATAGTTTTCACTAGAGGCTTCTCCCTTGAAAGAAAGCATACAGTGGGTAAACAAATTACCGTTGAGTAATTGATAGAAAGTGCATAGTTATGATGATATTTCAGGCAATGATCACAAATATAGGCAACACGTCCGTGACAAGTAGACCAAAATGATTTTGCATCTACTATCAAATTTAGGGCTCCATAGACCCAAAGAATGGTTCGAACTCTGGGGCGTGTGTGAAGAACTCAACCTATCCAGCCAACCGACCCGTCGCCCCATGCCCTAGCTCGTTGAATAAGGAATAAGATGGACTCAGCAGTTTACCTAGGTTTGGGCGACCTTGCGGTGTAAGACCCTACTCTTGCTTTGTAGTGGATTTGCCTCACGAGGGGATGAGGATGAAGAAGTACAAGGGATGAACAACCTCGCGAGATCTGCTCTGGTGAGGGAATGAGTCGAGAGGTTCCGGCCCCTTCTATGGTGGTGGCTAACCTATATTTATAGTGGTCTCGGTCCTCTTCCCCCAAAACGTAGGCGGGAAGCAATCCCAAAGTGGCCAATTTGAAAGGGGACAGGTGGTACATCTTATCCTGATAAAAGGTGGTCTGCGCATGCAAAGATTCTAGTTGTGACGCCGCGGTGGGCTTGGCGATGACATCCGTCCTGCCATTTTGGTGGCCTTGGTCTTGTTGCACTGAAATGGAAACCTTTGCCTGATTC
>NW_025226800.1:0-4986 GCF_018294505.1 Triticum aestivum | reverse complement strand
CCCGACTACCCACCGTTACCGGGAGCTCCCTGATATTTTCCTCGCCTGGCTTCTACCACGATTTTTCCATCATGGACGGCCCAAAGAATGTCATGCAAATCTGTCTCCGTCCCGCCCAGAACGAAAAACCCATGTCATAGAAGTAGGAGCCCACCACATCTATGATGATACCGGGTTTTGTCACAATTATCATCACAGAAGTGTCATAAGCATGGCAGAACTTTTTTTGTTCGGCCCCAAATGTCATGGATGTGTCTTTTTTTGTAGTTTCTTGAAGTGGCTCTTGTTGGAGAGTTGGATAGCAACCTTTACACGGTTGATTCATTGGTGGAGAGACGTGCTATACAAACAGTTTTTACCCCCTTTCTACGACGGAGTTTTAAACCATCGCCTAGTGAGTGTGTTTGATAGGGGGGTCCTTTCCACACGACACAAAAAACGTCAGGGATAGGCCCTCCAGACACACACGCGGGGCAAAATGAGCTTGTGCACGATCAGGCGAGGCATCGAAGCCCAATCATTTCCGTTCGTATGTACATCCCACACAGTGAATCCTAGAAAAATGTTTCTGTTCGTATGTATATCACACACAATTTTTATATGTGGAAACGTTTGTGCAAGGTGGTCTAACGCAAACAGTTCTCTGCGGGAAGCCATGTGTGATTGTTAATTGATCCAACACGCCTACTTTCTAGAAACCGTGTGGGTTGTTTGAGTTCCTCGCCCACGGTGTTGTCAGAGTAACCTTCCGCAATAGAAAACACAAATAAGCAGGGTAATCAGCCTATTATTGATAATCCATGTAGTAATCAAATTGACATTTCTTATAGAACACACCAAATATTTCATCTCCGTATAACAACAACCAGGAATTCATAATTGAATTACATCAGATAGCTTCAGCACTTGGTTACACCAAAGAGGGATATAGCTAGCTACACCATTACACAACAACACCAAGTTTCACATGCAACAACGAAAACCTTTGGAAAGTAGCATCATACACGATAAATATATAGATGAATCTCATCTGGGAAAGTGCAGAAGTGGAGGTGAATATTGAGCCTTCAGTGGTGTTGAGTGTCCTTGCAACTTTAGGCCAGTGGCTATGAATAATTGCCCGCCCAACTTTCGTCCTCTTCATGAAGACTTCAATATTGTACCGTGGGTGTTGAATGAATACCTTCCTCGCATCTTGTCCATGCAGGTGGTTTGAAAGGTAATAATCAGTGAACTTCTTTGAAAAGTACTGAAAACAAATATATATGCATAAATCATCGTTATAAATTTTGAAATGGCACAAGGGGTAAAAACAAGGTAAATGAGTTAGTACCATCCTATAGTTGACTGATGTCTTCTTCATTGTGCAAACTAAGATATTACTGTTATCCGTCACAAGTTCCTTTATCCTACAAATCTTTCTGAGTTTCTTGACTTGACTGATATTCATGGACATCTCATTTCCCCATATGCAAAATGGGTCAAACAGTGGGTCTAAGCCTATGACAGCAGGACCTACATGTGCAAGTACAAATTGTAAGAAACCTAAATATTAGAATGATTCCTCCAACTACACAATAATGTGCTATTAGCGAAAGGACCATGCATGTGCAAACTTTGATTGTAAACCGCAGTGCCTCCCAACATATAAGGAAGATCTTGATCAGGTTAACTGAGAGTTGCCATACTATTAGTAGAATATGTATTGAGTACAACCAAATTCGATTTATTTCTTGCATGCATAACAATACAAAATTGTACTGACAACAAATGAAAATCAAATTACAGAATCAAACCAAACAGTTAATTGGACATCAGAACAAATGAACCAAAACAGTTAACTGAGCACGACATTGCATAATAGACCATATACTAGAAGATAAGACAGTTAATGAAAGCAAGAATGCTTGGGAACAGTACTTCGAAATGTAGCAATTGTTGGACCAAACTATTAACTAAACATTATATTTCAGATATCAGATTTCATATTAATTATAGAGGACAAATCACTAGAAGGCACCGACAGTGGCCTCGAGAAAACAAAAAGAACTTTATTCAAAAGTGGACAACCGTGTGGCGGTGTCGACGGTGGCCTCGAAGACGAGGTGCTGCTCCAAGATCTGGCGGTCGGCACGCATGGCAGCCACAACAACCTCGTCTGCGCGTGGGGCTGATATTTGCTTATCCGCTACCAGATGCTACTGAGCTCCATGTTATACTACATGAAAAATTGATGTGGGTGGTGCTTAATTGGAGGACAAGGCTAGTGATTTGGGTGGAAGGTGTCGCGCCATCAGTTGGGGCATGTGGGATGGGTAAGGAGGGGGAGGATGTTGGTGGGGTGTGGATTACCTAAACATATCGACGAGGCTGCTTAGCAAGAAGAAGGGTCTCCGGCGAGGAGGCGGCGCTGCAAGAAGAAGGGTCACTGACGAAGAGGCGGTGCTGCCAGTAAGCAGCAGTGAAGGTTTGAACTTGGAAAGCAATGAGGAACAATGGAAATGTGGCCTTTGGTGGGGGAGGGGGTGGGTGGGGTGATAGATATTTCTGTGATGGCAGAAAGTTTTTGCTCGATGCCGCGAGAAATTGGCACGCAAGTGTGGTTCAAGCGCAGGTGGTGGACTGTAGATGACAAAGCTTCTTGCGTAAGCCAGATTATATGGTGCGCCAAGATATTTCATATAGCATATCACATGATTCTTGCTAGTAAACTGTTCGTGGTATACCTGATTTTTTTATTCTATTTTGACATAACAAATCGTGTTACCGAGGGAAAGAATGGTGTTTGAATTGCTAGAACATTTATCTACAGTGAACATGCAACTATATGAGTCGTGTTAAAATTTGGAATTATTCCGGGTTCGTTTGGCCTTTTATGAATTAATGGAGTTTCTAGGCATTTAATGTGCATAATTCAAATTTGAACTACAAGCACATGCTCCAGTGCACCAAAGTTTGTTGAAAAATCACATGTGTGCAAGAATGGGAATGAAATTCGAACATCTAGGCCTCGTGGCTCGGCCGAAAACATTTAGAAACTTGGTTTTTAAATTCCTGTAAATCCCAAACTCGCCTGAAAATCGTGAAACTTGGCATGGTGTCATTTCATGGCACTAACATGATGTGGTAAAAAAATTGGTCGAATTGGGATAAGTTTTGGTATAAGCTTCTTGCAAATTGGAGCTTCTCTAAATAAGGCGTGTGGTTTCAAGAGGGAATGTGTCAACTTTGAGTGTGAAACGACGTACGTCGCCCCCATCTTAATTTTTTTAAAGAGCAAACATAGCACTATATAAGTGTCGTGTTAAAATTTGGAATTATTTCGGGTTCATTTCGCCTTTTTTATACGTTAATTGAGTTTCTCGGCATTTCATGTGCATAATTTAAATTTGAACTACAAGCACATGCTCCAGTCCACCAAGGTTGGTTGGAAAATCACATGTGTGTCCTTGGGTGAATTTCTAGGTCCCATGCAAGAAATGGGAATGAAATTTAAACATCTAGGCATCGTGGCTCGGTCGGTAACATTGAGAAACTTGGTTTTAAAATTGCTGCAAATTCAAAACTCGCCTAAAAATCATGAAACTTAGCATGGTGTCATTTCATGGCACCAACATGTTGTGGTAAAAAATTTGGTCGAATTGGGAAAAGTTTTGGTGTAAGCTTCTTGCAAACCAGAGCTTCTCTCAAGAAGGCTCGTGGTTCTAAGAGGGAACGAGTCACCTTTGTGTGCGAAACGATAAATGTTGCCTCCCCCCTTCGTTTTTTACAGAGGCAACATAGAACTATATGAGTGCCGTGTTAAAATTTGGAATTATTCCAGGTTCGTTTGGCCTCTTTTATACATAAATTGAGTTTCTGGGCATTTAATGTTCATAATTCAAATTTGGACTACAAGAACATGCTCTAGTGCACCAAAGTTGGTTGAAAAATCACATGTGTGTCCTTGGATGAATATCTAGGTCCCATGTATGAAATGGGAATGAAATCCAAACATCTGGGCATCATGCTCTACCGGAAATATTGAGAAACTTGGTTTTTTAATTCCTGTAAATCCAAAACACGCATGAAAATCATGAAACTTCACATGGTGTAATGACATGGCACCAACATGTTGTGGTAATTTTTTTGGCCAAACTGGGACAAGCTTGGTATAAGCTTCTTGCAAACTGCAGCTTCTCTCAAGAAGGCTCGTGGTTCTGAGAGGGAACATATCACCGCCGTGTGCGAAACAACATACACTGCCTTCTCCCGCCTTGATTTCTTTACAAAGGCAACTTAGACCAATCGGAGTTTCATTCTAAATTTTGGAATTATTCCGTGTTCATTTGGCTATTTTTATACATTAATTGAGTTTCCAGGCATTTAATGCACAAATTCAAATTTGAACTACAAGCACACGCTCCTGTGCGCCAAAGTTAGTTGAAAAATAATTTATGTGTACCTGGGTGAATTTATAGGTCCCATGCAAGAAATGGGAATGAAATTCAAACATCTGGGCGTCTTGGCTCGGCCGGAAACATCGAGAAACTTGATTTTAAAATTCCCGTAAATCCAAAACTTACCTGAAGATCATGAAACTTGGCGTGGTCTCATCACATGGCACCAACATGTTTTGGTAAAATTTTTGTCCGATTAGTGAAGGCGCACACATTAATAATCAACAAAGTCATTTTTGAACAAGTGCTGGCACATTACAATCAGAAACACAAGTATTATTGAAACCATGGGCGTTCTACTTACCATTTACGTGCCGCCACGTGTCCCCTTTTTTTATTGGCTAGGAGGTGTCGTGCGGGGTAGCTACTTGGGTATGGGAGGTGCGCGATCAGACCCCCGCGCGTGCTTATCGGGAGGAGAGCCCGTTGAGCCCATCCGCCACCCACCTCTCTCCCAACGTCTCCATGAATGGCGCCCGAGCCCCTGTTTAATGGCGTGGCTATGTCTCACTCGACTAAGATTTAAGAGAGAGAAAAAAGGAAATAC
>NW_025226799.1:0-4996 GCF_018294505.1 Triticum aestivum | reverse complement strand
TGGCCGAGGTGTCGGGTGAGCCACTCGTCACGGATATTATGCTTAAAGGCTGCCAGGGCTTCGGCATCCGGAGAGTCGACTATTTGGTTTTTTTGGTTAGGAACCGAGTCCAGAATTTCCTGGCTGACTCTCTGGGCTGTTGGGTAATGTGGCTCAAGTCATCAGCATTCGGTGGTCGCACGTACGTGCCCTGGAAGTTGTCAAGGAACGCGTCCTCCAGGTTTTCCCAACTGCCAATGGAATTTGCCATCAGGCTGTTTAGCCAGTGCCGGGCCGGTACTTTGAGCTTAAGGGGAAGATACTTGATGGTGTGTAACTCGTCTCCGCAGGCCATGTGAATATGCAGAAGGAAATTTTCAATCCATACTGCGGGGTCTGTTGTGCCATCGTATGATTCGATGTTCTGGGAATTCATGATCCATCACTTCGTCAATGAAGCAGAGGGGGTGTGCGGCGCCTCTATGCCGGGCTATGTGGCTGCGCAGTTCGAATGACTCTGGTTGGCTGTATTCGGCCTGGCCGGACTTGTTGATAGTGTGTCCGGTGTGACGATCATCGTCACGTGTTGGGGCGCGCCCCCGTGATCTGTTGATCGATCTTGGCTGTCCTGCCTTGTTTTCCAGCATATCTTGCAGGTCCTGTCTATTGCCCCGGGCCGTTGTGTATTGGCGTAGGGGTGCGGGCTGGTATTCGGGCTGATATGTCATTTTATCCCGGCCACGTGGTGCTCGAGTCCATATTCACCAGCTGCCAGGACTTCAGTCCATCTGTCTGTGAGCAGGTCTTGATCAGCTTGGAGTTGCTGCGCTTCTTTCTCAGGGTCCTCGAAGTGGCCATGAGCCGGTGCTTGAAGCGCTCCTGCTCCACGGGGTTCTTGGAGGGGGGCATGTAGTTGTCCTCCTCCGGATATCCGTCCGTCGCCTGTTCCTCTGGGCTGACCTGCCCGTCTTCTTGTTCGGCCTGCTCGAAGGCAGGCTGGTCGAGGTTATATTCATCTTCGGCACCATCCGGATTGTTTTCGTCTCCTGTGCTGCTATTGCTGTGGCGGGGCATGGAGCGGTGCCGACGAAGCCCATGCTTTGCTTTCTTCCTTGAGGGGTTATCCTCCATTGCCTCATCGCCATTGGTTTCTTTCAGAGTGTCCACCATATATATATCGTATGAGGAGGTGGCTGTCCACTGCCCCGTGGGTGGTGGTTCCTGTTCTTCTCCTACATCGTCATCCATACCGTTGATGTCTTCAGAATCGAAGTCAAGCACGTCGGTTAAATCATCGACCGTGGCAATGAAGTGGGTGGCGGGTGGGTAACAAATTCCTTCGTCGCCTGCTTCCCACTCGAGCCGGACATAGTTCGGCAAAGAGTCTCCTGACAAAGAGAGAGATTTTAACGAGTTTAGCATGTCGCCAAATGGCGAGTGCTCGAAGATATCCGCAGCGGTGAACTCCATTACCGGAGCCCAACCAGATTCGGCGGGCTCGGGGGTGCGCGGACTGGAACCTACAGCCGGATACGAGTTCGGGGGTCCGGTGTCACAGGCTTGGTTGGGGGTGAAGTCTGTGTTCGGCACTACCGCCGATGGGTGTGCGGCCTCCGGGGTGGGATCCATCCACCCGCCCTTGGGCGGCGCAATCTGCCCCAGATTTAGGTCCGGGGCTCCTGCATGGGCGATATCCCGAGCATTGTCCGACAGCAGGTCTAAGCCGTGCTCATCGTGACTGTCCGGCGCTCATGGCGCAGGCCCGAATTCGTTGAAGATCAAGTCTCCGCGGATATCGGCCGTGTAGTTGAGGTTTCCGAACCTAACCTAGTGGCCAGGGGTGTAGTTGTCGATCTGCTCTAGATGGCCAAACGAATTGGTCCGCGGTGCGAAGCGGCCGAACACGAAGATCTGTCTGGGGAGAAAAGTCTCACCCTGGACCGTGTTGCTGATGATTGAAGGAGCCATCAAGCCTCGCAGCGACGACACAGAGGAACTCTCAGTGAAAGCAGCAATGTCGGTGTTAAAACCGGCGGATCTCGGGTAGGGGGTCCCGATCTGTGCGTCTAAGGCTAATGGTAACAAGAGGCAAGGGACACAATGTTTTACCCAAGTTCGGGCCCTCTTGATGGAGGTAAAACCCTACTTCCTGCTTGATTGATACTGATGATATGAGTGTTATAAGAGTTGATCTACCACGAGATCGTAGAGGCTAAACCCTAGAAGCTAGCCTATGATGATTATCATTGTGTCTCTAAGGACTAAACCCTCCGGTTTATATAGACACCGGAGAGGGCTAGGGTTTGCATGGAGTCGGTTACAAAGAAGGAAATATAATATCCGGGTCGCCAAGCTTGTCTTCCACGCAAAGGAGAGTCCCATCCGGACACGAGACGAAGTCTTGAGTCTTGTATCTTCATGGTCCATTAGGCCGGCCAACGTATATAGTCCGGCTATCCGGATACCCCCTAATCCAGGACTCCCTCACTGGGGCCCGTGACGATAAGGTGCTTGCCAACTACTTCCCGTTGGCACTCAAGCCTAATGTTATGTCATGGTTGATGCACTTGCCGGTGGATTCCATCTCTTCTTGGGCGGATCTGTGCCATGAGTTTGTTGGCGCCTTTACCGGAGGTCACCAAGCTCATGGCCAGGCGAGTGATTTACACATCATCCCCCAGAAGGAAGGAGAAAACTTGCGCAAGTACATCCAAAGGTTTAGCCGGGTGCAGTACAACATCCCCGATGTTCATCCCGCCGCCATGATCAATGTGTTCCATCAGAATGTGCGCAACCGCAAGATGCGTGAAGAGCTGGTGATGGGTAATGTCAAGGATGTTGCCGAGCTTTATGTCCTGGCCGATCGATGCGCTCGCGCTAAAGAGGGAAGGAAGTACCACGGCGAAGATGCCGGTGCGGAAACCGACTCCACTAGCGACATCACCACCCCAGCGAAGTAGGGTCGGCGCCGTAACAGGAAGCGCAAGGGCAAAGCCGTTCTTGCCGCTGAGGGATCCAACGACTCCGGCACCACCAAGAAGACCAAGGCGAGCAACCCCGGCTAGGAGGTTGCCGGATGTGTCGCTTGCTGGGCCTTGGTGGCCGCCGATAAGCCAGGAGGCTCCGACAAGCAGTACTGCCAGATCCACCGCACCAAGGGCCATGACCTCCAAAACTGCTGGCAGGTAGAGATGCTCACCGAGAAGCAGAAAGCTGAGTATGAGCGGCGGCACAAGGAGAAAGTCCCATATGGTGCCGAGGGATCCGGCAAGAAACCTGGCGGCCAAGGAGGCCGCCGCGGCAAGGATAATCAGTAGGAGAGGCCTGCTCGAGGCCACGACAAGAAGCAGGAAGACGATGATCATGACGAGGACGATGATTCCGGTGACCACGAGTTTCAGAAAGCCACAGAGGCCATATGTGTCGATGGTGGCGCCTCGCTGCATACGTCTCACCGCCAACTCAAGCAGTGGGTGCGTGAGATCATGGCGGTGGAGCCATCGTTCGATGCACAGAAGCCGCTGAAATGGTCCAGCACGCCCATCATCTTCGACACCGGGGACCACCCTGACTGCACTACTGCGGTCGGGTGCTTGCCATTGTTGGTTTCACCAACAATCCTCAACCTCAAGGTGACAAAGATGTTGGTTGACGGGGCCGACCTGAACTCGATCTCGCCTGTTGTGGTCAAAAGGCTGCAGATCCTTGATGGAGACCTCGAGGAAACGGGCACGTTCCAAGGGGTTAACCTGGGGAGGAGCTAGCCAAATGGAAAGGTCACGCTGCCCGTGACGTTCGGAGGCGAGCTGAACCACAGGAGGAAAGGATTGTTTTCGATGTAGCCGAGATCCCCTTGCCTTACAACGGGATCCTCGGCAACCGGGCACTAGCCAAGTTCATGGCGGCTTCACACTACGCCTACAACATGCCGAAGATGCCCAGGCCGATGAACATCATCAACGTCCCCTCCAACAAGAAAGATGCGCTGATCTGTGCCGACCAACTCTACCGGGAAGCAGTTGCAGCAGCTGCCGCTAAGGCACCTACTCCTGCCGATGGAGCCCCGAGGGGGAAGAAAACCGGCGAGACCCCTTGCACCCACTCCGGCAAGCGCACCTCTTCGGGGTGTTGCGCTCCCATTGAGGACGTGCCAGAGAGCTCCGCCGACAAGAGAAAGAAGTCCAGAGCCACACCACCAGCAACAAAGAAGGTGCCCGGCAAGGAGGATGGTACAGGGGGAGCTTTTACCATAAGCTCCACCCTCGATGGCAAATAGGAAAGCAAGATCGTCACCTTCCTGCGGGCGAAAGTCGATGTGTTTGCATGGAAAGCCTCCGACATCCCCGGTGTTCCCAGGGAGGTGATTGAGCACCACCTTGCTATCTGTCCTCATGCGCGGCCCGTCAAGCAGAAGGTCAGGAAGCAAGCTCTAGAGAGGCACGAGTTCATCACAGAAGAAATCGGTAAGCTAGAGGTGGCGGGTTTGGTGAGAGGAATACTCCATCCGACGTGGTTGGCCAATCTAGTAGTAGTGCGCAAGGCGAATGGGAAGTGGAGGCTGTGTATTGATTACACAGACATCAATAAGGCCTGTCCAAAGGATCCCTTCCCGTTGCCGCGCATAGACCAGATTGTTGACTCCACGACTGGGTGTGAACTGTTATCGTTCCTCGACGCCTACTCAGGGTACTACCAGATCTTCATGACGAAAGAGGACGAGGAAAAGACAACATTCATCACCCCATGTGGTACGCACTGCTTTTTACGGATGCCTTTCGGGTTGAAGAGTGCTGGCTCAACCTTTGCAAGAGCGGTCCAAATTGGTTTTGAACCCCAGCTACATAGAAATATGGAAGCTTATATGGATGATATAGCGGTCAAAACCAAGGACAAAGCTACACTTGTGCAAGATCTAGAGGAAACATTTGGAAACCTGCGCAAGATCAACCTCAAGTTGAACCCTGAGAAGTTTGTCTTCGGTGTCCCTTCCAGCAAGCTTCTCGGGTTCTTTCTGTCG
>NW_025226798.1:0-5010 GCF_018294505.1 Triticum aestivum | reverse complement strand
GCATTGGTCGTCCTCTGACGCCAATTGCTTAAGATGCATCATGGGCTGATCGCCCGCAACAACAAGACTCCCCTAGTACTCCCCAACAACAACAAGTCACATCATCTGTGCAAGTTGAAGAGGATGAGGGCCTGCCTACTCCATCTCTAAAGGCATCGCATTACAAAGGCTTCACAAAGGACCAAGGCCTCAAGTCCCTCTTCCGAGCGTTCCAGAAGGAGAAGTGCACCACCAACCTGTTGCACGTCAAGTGTTTTCAGAAGCCACTCCAACTGTGAATGTCTCCGTGTCTGAAGCCCAAGCTGCTGAAGACAATCCGGCTGCATCAGCCGATGACGAACATCAAGAAGATCGTGTCCCTACTCCCCCCATTCCTGAAGAAGCTGTTCCTGAAGTGAATGTGTCCGTACCAGACCCTCCAGCTCAACAAGTGGAGGTCGAAAACGTTGAGGATGCCACCACCAACACAAATGAAGCCAATGACGTAGTCACGGCTGAAGCTAATGTGGAGCCTGCACCAAGCAACATGCCAGAAGTCAATGCTGCAACTGCTCCTGAAGCTTCTGTTGTGCAGCCTGAAGCTATTGTTGCTGCCAATGCTCCCGTTCCGCCACCAAGGACCTATACAATTGAGCAAGCATACAACCATGGCGAGCTAATCACAGTAAGATGGCCCATTCTGGTCCCTCCGCCTAATGTCTCTGGTCCTCAGTTTGATTATCACATTGAGCATAGGCCTCAGGTCCAGAAACCAAAGCCAAGACTGCCAAGGTTTCCAAGTACTGCCACATCTGTCGGGTCGTTCAATGCAAATGGCTTCAAAAGCCACAACACCTTCTTTGACAGCTCAAAGAACCCCTACTCAAGGCCAAGAATATCATCTGATCGTTTCTGGAGTCATCAGCAGCGAAGCTATTACTCCTGTGTTCTGTATGATCAAGGGCGCATTTTCCCTCATATGCGCCTCGACACTGAAGCCATTGTTGGACTGCCATGCTTAGAAGAAGCACTTTACTGCTTTCGTGATGCTGGTCTGCTCAGCTTTGTGACAGACAAAGAACATTGGAATGAAGAACTTTTGCTTCAATTCTATGCTACCCTCCACATTCGCGGCTACAACAGGGATACAAAAACATGGATTCTCGAGTGGATGACCGGAAATGTTCATCATGAAGCCAAAGCTCTTGACATCATTGAGCTCACAGGCCTATCCACTCCCGGAGAGCTATACGAACCTGGTTGTCAAAACCACCGCAATGCACTGGAGAGCATATTCCATAAGCCTGAACCCAACATGAGCCAGATGTTGAGCATGATGAAGCCATTGCCACATGATGCTAAATACCCAAAGGAGTTCTTTGTTGATGACCTTGAGTATCTACCACGCACCATATATCACATCATCAGGCGGACTCTATGGCCTATCAAAGGACATTCATCAGCTGCAAAACTTGAAGGAGCCATGAAGACATTGGTCTTTTACATCCTTAATGGCATCAAATTCAATGCCCAAGATTTCTTCCTCAGGCAACTGGCTCCATCTGGATCTGACCTTTTTGGCCTGAAATTCTATGCTCCATGGGTCATGCGCCTCATCAAGCAACACTCTGCTGTCAACTATCAGCCCTTTGCTCGCAATCATGTGATCTTTCTACCAGAGGTTGATATGTCAGTCAAACCCATATACCCTAAGCCTGCGAAGAAGCCTCCTTGTCTTCAAAATGCTGAACATCAAAGCTTCACTCAGCCTATGGAAGGAGTCCAAGCTGTCATGCGTGTCTATCCGATGGCTGGAAACACTCTCTGCCTCATCGTGCGCCAACTGAAGCTACTGAGAGCACAATTGCTCAAAGGCCAAAGAAGTGCTCTCGGGTCCTAAATGACTGAGAACTTCTTGTGGCTCTGCATCAGAAACAAGATAAGCATCATTTTTGGCTCAAGCGTCAGATGCAAAGCCTCTTGGTGGATGTAAATCGCATTCGAAATCTTGCCACCAAGAATGCATTTGTCACTCACGAAACCTGTCGGCGATCATGGAAGAGTTTGACCCTGCTCAGTGCTGAAGCAGATCTTCAAGACGATGGCTTCACTGAATGATTCAAGTTTGACTCCACTCCTCCACGGAATGCTGTCCTACGACAAACTCCATCCCTTGAAGACTCTGACTATTCTTCCTCCATGGCAACTGTGAATGCCAACATGATCGATGATGAAGACGATGCTACTTCACCACCCCCTACTTCTGCACACATTGACACTGCACCAAGTTCGTCTGCACCGCCAAACAACAACGACAACCCTGCTGCTTCAACTACTCCTCACGAGGACGAGTAGATTCTCTACGTCTTCAAACCTTTTTGATCATTACTGACAAAAGGGGGAGAAGCGTATGAGTTTGATAGTCTTCAAGCGGGTTCATATGGGCGGTTGCTTTATATTTTGCCTAGTGGTTACAACTCTTGCTTTTGATACATTTCGTTCGTTGAGTTGTAACACTTAAACTCGATGGTCGTCTGCTACTTATTTGCTCTTTCATGTGCGATGATAACTTTCGCACTTAGATCATTCCGCACTTAGATCATTCTGCAGACGTCCATTCTCCATTATGCATGCCATTCTTTAAGTTATATCATTTCATGCATAATGAATTATCTCCATAAGTTGAAGAGGATCTCCACAAGTACAACCTGCCATGTGCATTTGCATTTCAAAAGCAAATTACTTGTATGCACATCTTCAGGGGGAGCCCTTACCTCTTATGAAGACAATACCCTATCCTTTATAATTTCACATACTTCATTCCCGTTGAAAACTTCAACAAGTTTGTCATCAATCACCAAAAAGGGGGAGATTGTAAGTGCATTTAGTGCCACCCCTAGTTGGTTTTGGAGTATTGACGACAGAGTTGGTTGAGGGACTAATGCATTTGTGAGAATTTCAGGATAACGCAGGTAGCGTCCCTCATTGATTCGGTTTACCAACCGGAGATGACCCCTAAAATGCATGAAGACATTGAAGACAATGGTGATATGTGAAGATAGTCACATTGAAGACTATGACATGAGAAGACATTGAGCGAAGACTATGAAGCGCGAAGACTGTGTTGTTTCGTTGTTTCCTTTTCTTCTTTGTTGAGTCATGGGAACCACCGTACTGTTAAGTGGGGTCCAAGTGAACAAAGTCAGAGTGACTGAAGTGATGCTCAACCCAAATACTATGTCTTCAAGCGAAGACAATGAGAGCAAATCTTATCCAGAGCTGGATGAGTCAGCTTTGCTTGTAGCCCAAGTAAAGTTGCCGTGTGTGTTTGAAATCTGACCGTTGGAACACGTTTCAGTTCCTTAGTGACGCAGGGTCATTTCGGACATATCAGGTTGGGTTGCCTTGTGGCTATAAATAGCCCACCCCCTACACCATAAGTTGGTGGCTGCTCAGAGTAAGTTTACGGCTTTTGTCGTTTTGAGAGCAACCCACCTCGAAGCTTTTGAGAGAGAAATCCTTGCGAGGACAAAGCCCAAACACCCAGAGCCAAAGAGTGTTAGGCATCACTGAAGTCTTTCTGTCAGTTGGACCTGAAGACTTATTACACTTGAGGACTGTGTATCCTCCAGCCGGTTAGGCGTCGAGTTCTGAGCATCCAAGAGTCATT
The DNA here is from genome assembly GCF_018294505.1 of Triticum aestivum. Taxonomy (NCBI): domain Eukaryota; kingdom Viridiplantae; phylum Streptophyta; class Magnoliopsida; order Poales; family Poaceae; genus Triticum; species Triticum aestivum. The sequence goes on along the minus strand of NW_025226798.1, from coordinate 1,361 downwards.
GTGGATTGTCGGTGAACGAAGTCTGTGAAGGTTCGGAAGTCTACCTTGAAGACTTACCAGAGTGATTGGGCAAGGACTGTGTGTCCTTAGCTCAAGGGGAATAAGGTGAAGACGCGGTCCTCTGAGTTGAATCTCAGCCTCCCTAACCAGACGTACAGTTGTCACAACAACTGGAACTGGTCCAACAAATCCTGTGTCTTCAACAAGTGTGGTTCTATCCCTTCCCTCCTTTACTTTGAGTTTGTCTTCGTGAAGTCATTGCTTATTTGTCTTATCTGTTTGACTTCATTGCTTGACTACTATCGTTGATTGGCTTCATACTATGTTCCATCCTGATCCTTACTACCTAGCTGCTATTAGTCTTTGTACGTTAACATTATTGCATACTTGAATATGGCTTGCGTGTTGTAGTTTATCTTCCGCTGCATATCAATTAGGTCATTTCTATTGTTTGTCTTTGAAACTTCCACGTTTTGAAGACTTTGATAAAAATCTCCTATTCACCCCCCCTCTAGTCGATAACTAGCACTTTCAGTTACTACCACACATTGGGTTCCGTAACTCGACCCCTCTCGACTTATTAATCAGCCTGATCTCTTTCCAGGAGTTGCAACTAGTTTCTGGTGTTTGTAGGTGGTGCTAGTAGTCTACCAAGTGGCACCCGGTACAGGTGCGCTTGGGACAGACTAGGTGCAGTGGCATGGTGTACCAAGTGGCACCCGGATGGTGGGCTTGGGAACCCTGCTCACATCGTTGGGCGCCGTGAGCGACACCCCGGCCGGATCTCCTTGCGGATGGAACCCGAATAGGCGATAAACCTGTACTAGAGACTTGCATGGTTAGTCAGGTCGTGGCCGACTCCCTTGCCAGGCTTCCGCTTGAAGGTTGCCGAGATACACGACATGTACATGGTGGTAAGTGGCGAGAGCGTGTGTGAAGAAGTACACCGCTGCAGGGTTAACATGATCTATTCGAATAGCCGTGTCCGCAGTAAAGGACTTCTCGGTTGCCTATACAGTTCATAGACATGTGAAAGTGGATACTCTAAAATGCGCAAGATAAGCGTGAGTGCTATGGATAGCATTCTCGTAGAATGACGGGAGCGGATCCATAGTGGTGTATTGGTTGGTGAATATGTGGACTCGTGTGCGCCACTTTCAAAGTGTTACTTGCAGACATAGTTCAGGATAGCCACCGAGTCAAAGCTGGCTTGCTGCAGTTAAACCCCACCACCCCCTTGTTGATAATGATGCATATGTAGATAGTTCTGATGTAAGTCTTGCTGGGTACATTTGTATTCACGTTTGCTTAATTTATGTTTTTCTGCTTGGACTTCGATGTTTATCTTGCTACCTCATCTA
>NW_025226797.1:0-5032 GCF_018294505.1 Triticum aestivum | reverse complement strand
TTTTTTTGCCTATTTTAGTATTTCAAAGAAAAGGAATATCAAACGGAGTCCAAACGGAATGAAACCTTCAGGAGCGTGATTTTGGAACAAACATGATCCAGAGGACTTGGAGTGCAAGTCAAGAAGCAGCCGAGGCCCCCACGAGATAGGAGGTCGCGCCCCCCTGTAGGGCACACCCCCCTGTCTCGTGGGCCCCTCGGGCGGCCACCGACGTACTTCTTCCTCCTATATATACCTACGTACCCCGAAAACATCCAGGGGCACCGCGAAACACAATTTCCACCACCGTAACCTTCTGTATCCGCGAGATCTCATCTTGGAGCCTTCGCCGACACTCTGCCGGAGGGGGAATCGACCACGGAGGGCTTCTACATCAACATCCTTGCCCCTCCGATGAGTTGTGAGTAGTTTACCACAGACCTACGGGTCCATAGTTATTAGCTAGATGGCTTCTTCTCTCCTTTTGGATCTCAATACAATGTTCTCCCCCTCTCTTGTGGAGATCTATTCGATGTAAACTCTTTTTGCGGTGTGTTTGTCGAGATCCGATGAATTGTGGGTTTATGATCAAGTTTATCTATGAATAATATTTGAATCTTCTCTGAATTCTTTTATGTATGATTGAGTTATCTTTGCAAGTCTCTTCGAACTATCAGTTTGGTTTGGCCTACTAGATTGTTCTTTCTTGCCATGGGAGAAGTGCTTAGCTTTGGGTTCAATCTTGCGGTGTCCTTACCCAGTGACAGAAAGGGTTGCAAGGCACGTATTGTATTGTTGGCATCGAGGATAACAAGATGGGGTTTATATCATATTGCTTGAGTTTATCCCTCTACATCATGTCATCTTGCTTAATGCGTGACTCTGTTCTTATGAACTTAATACTCTAGATGCAAGCAGGAGTCGGTCGATGTGTGGAGTAATCGTAGTAGATGCAGGCAGGAGTCGGTCTACTTGTTATGGACGTGATGCCTATATACATGATCGTGCCTAGATAATCTCATAACTATGCGCTTTTCTATCAATTGCTCAACAGTAATTTGTTCACCCACTGTAATACTTATGCTATCTTGAAACCTATGGCCCCCGGGTCTATCTCTTATCGTATTTGCTTTCAATCTACTTTTATTTGCATCTTTACTTTTTGCATCTATATTATAAAATACCAAACATATATTTATCTTATCTTACTATCTTTATTAGATCTCACTTTTGCAAGTGGCCGTGAAGGGATTGACCACCCCTTTATTGCGTTGGTTGCGAGTTCTCAGTTTGTTTGTGTAGGTGCGCGGGACTTTTGAGGAGCCTCCTACTGGATTATACCTTGGTTCTCAAAAACCGATGGAAATACTTATGCTACTATTGCTGCATCACCCTCTCCTCTTCGAGGAAAACCAACGCAAGCTCAAGACGTAGCAAGAAGGATTTCTGGCGCCGTTGCCGGGGAGGTCTTCGCTCAAGTCAACATACCAAGTACCCATCACAAACCCATCTCCCTCGCATTTACATTATTTGCCATTTGCCTCTCCTTTTCCTCTCCCCCACTTCACCCTTGCCGTTTTATTCGCCCTCTCTTTCCCAATCTCCTCCTCTTTTTTGCTTGCCTTTTTCTGCTTGCTTGTGTGTTGGATTACTTGTTGCCATGGCGCAAGATAATACCAAATTGTGTGATTTCTCGAATACCAATAATAATGATTTCCTTAGTACTCCGATTACTCGTCTTAATGATGTTGAGTCTTGTGAAATCAATACCGCTTTGCTGAATCTTGTTATGAAAGATCAATTCGCCGGCCTTCCTAGTGAAGATGCCGCTACTCATCTAAACAACTTTGTTGATTTGTGTGATCTGCAAAAGAAGAAAGATACGAATAACAATATTGTCAAATTGAAGTTATTTCCGTTTTCATTTAGAGATCGTGCTAAAGTTTGGTTTTCGTCTTTGCCTAAAAATAGTATTGATTCTTGGAACAAGTGCAAAGATGCTTTTATCTCTAGGTATTTTCCTCCCGCTAAGATCATCACTCTTAGGAACGATATTATGAATTTTAAACAACTTGATCATGGGCATGTTGCCCAATCTTAGGAAAGAATGAAATTGATGCTTTGTAATTGCCCTACTCATGGTTTGAATTTATGGATGATCATACAAAATTTTTATGCCGGTTTGAACTTTGCTTCTAGAAATCTATTAGATTCGGTCACGGGAGGCACGTTTATGGAAATCGCGTTAGGAGATGCTACAAAATTGCTTGCTAATATTATGGCTAATTATTCTCAATGGCACACCAAAAGATCTTCTAGTAAAAAAGTGCATGCTATAAAAGAAATCAGTGTTTTGAGTGGAAAGATGGATGAACTTATGAAGACGTTTGCTACTAAAAATACTCCTCTTGATCCCAATGATATGCCTTTTACTTCTTTGATTGAGAATAATAATGAATCTATGGACGTGAACTTTGTTGGTAGGAATAGTTTTGGAAACAACGCTTATAGAGGGAACTTTAATGCTAGGCCGTTCCCTAGTGATTCCTCTAATAATTATGGAAATTCCTACAATAATTCTTATTGTAATTTTAATAAGATGCCCTATGATTTTGAGAATAGTGTGAAAGAATTTATGATTTCTCAAAAGAATTTTAATGCTTTGCTTGAAGAAAAATTGCTCAAAGTTGATGATTTGGCTAGGAACGTTGATAGACTTTCGCTTGATGTTGATTCTCTTAAACTTAGATCTTCTCCTCCTAAGCATGATATCAATGAGTCTCTCAAAGTAATGAGAATTTCCATTGATGAGTGTAAGGAAAGAACCGCTAGATTGCAAGCTAAGAAAGATAGCTTTATAAAAGCGTGTTTTCTAGTTTCCATGAAAATAATGATGAGGATCTTAAAGTTATTGATGTGTCTCCTATTAGATCTATGTTTTGCAATATGAATTTTGATGATTATGGGACTGATAATGAATCAACTTTGCCTAGAAGGAGTCACAATAATTCGGAGTCTTTAGATCTTGATGCTAAATTTGGTAAAAGTGAGATTGGAGAGTCCTCAACTTCTAATAACATTAAACCTACTATCTTGGATTTCAAGGAATTTGATTATGATATTTTCTCTTTAGAAGGTTGTATTTCCTTGTTGCAATCCATTGTTAATTCTCCTCATGCTTATAGTCAAAATAAAGCTTTTACCAAACATATCGTTGATGCCTTGATGCAATCTTATGATGAAAAAATTAATTAGGAAGTTTCTGTACCTAGAAAACTTAATGATGAGTGGGAACCTACTATAATGATTAGAATGAAAGATTATGAGTGTTTTGCACCTGGCCAGGCCTAGTGCCTTCTGAAGTGCTCTCAGTTTTGTATATTCTTTTGTCGGCGCATTTGTTTGCACTGGTGGCAAACATTGATGCCCAGTGGATGTAATATGTGTAATAACCGTGATAGCCTAGCGTAAGTTGCTTGCTTATTTATTTCCTTGTTGTCTTGTTTATTTGTTTGCTTGTAGTCAGTGATGTTACTTTTTCGTGGTTTGCTAGTGGCCACATTAACCTATTTTTTTAAAACTAGGCCATAATAACCATGGGCTACATACTTCCTATAGTGACACTGGGCCTCCTACGGGCCGTAGAAACAATGGGCCTTCCACGGGCCGTAGACACAATGGGCCTTCTATGGGTCATAGACACAATGGGCCTTCTACGGGCCGTATCAGCAATGCGCCTTATATGGGCCATATGATCGATTGGCCAAACATGGGCCAACAACAGACCGCATTATGGCCATAAACGGGCTAGAGTTGGAATCGTCTGTTCATGGGCCGACCATAATGGGTTGTCATTAATAGGCCGTATTTGATGACGTTATGAAAATATCCCAACGTATTAACGAGCCACAAACGGGCCGACTGTAACCACGGGCTGGATTTGGCCGAAAAGCAGAAAATGACAGAACGGGCCATAAGTAACCGAATGCTGGAAATGAGCCCAAGAATAAATGGGCCCTGAGAAGGCCGAAAGATAACATGGGCTACAAACAGCCCAATGGAATAATGGACCATTAATGGGTATAAAGTGATACACTGTTCATTACGGGCCCGTTTCACCACGGGCCGTTAATGGGCCAAGAGTTACAAAGGGCCTCATATGGGCCGAAAGACATCATGGGCCGTACTTGGGCCACAAGTTAAAACATGCTGGAATCATATTGGACGGCCCATATGACACTACTGGGCCTAATTCGGATAGGTCGTAATGGGCCCTGGGTTAGCGGGCTATAAATGGGCTATATGCGAAAAGCCATTAACAGGCTTTTCGTGGGCCGGCCCGCCACCTTTTGACCTAGTCAAACGGGCCAGCCTTTTCATAGGAATGGGCCTCTGTTGGGCCGTGCCACGTGTCGATGTATCATAGGCGCCTTCGGTCCAATGAGTGGATGACATCTGTCCCAATAGTGAGCCGACATGTGTTTCCTCTAGCCAATGATGATTTTACACGTGGAAAATGCCCATTGGTCCGGGCTGTTAACGGGTTATCGGATCCAAAAGCGGACCCGATAGCTTAATGGCGTTCCGTTACGGTGGATGCCACGTGTCGGTCACCCTTGACGAAAGCACTTCTGTGACGCACGATTTATCATCATGGAAGTGGACACTTCCATGATGATAATTTTGGTAATGTCATGGAACACTTCTACGACAACATAGGTATGGCTATCTTGATTCTGTCATAAAATTGTCATGGATGTACATGCATGACAGAAAACGTGACCTACTGTGACAAACACGTATCATCACGGAAGTGTATTTTTTTGTAGTGTTGGACGCGTACACGACGTGATCTTTTGTCGAGTTTCTCAATCCACGCCGAGTGCCAGGCACGCTTGTCGTTGTTGCAGGAATCCTTCATGTCTCTGTAGTAGGGGTCAATGATGGCCTCGACGAGGTGAACTAGTGAGTCCTTCTCATGCTCCTTGTTGCCCTAGATCTTGTATTGTCCCTGGATGTCGAAGAGATTCTGGCAGGCGATGCCCAAATTCTT
>NW_025226796.1:0-5044 GCF_018294505.1 Triticum aestivum | reverse complement strand
CGGCTATCCGGACACCCCCTAGTCCAGGACTCCCTCAGTAGCCCCTGAACCAGGCTTCAATGACGACGAGTCTGGCGCGCATATTGTCTTCGGCATTGCAAGGCGGGTTCCTCCTCCGAATAATTCATAGAAGATTGTGAACACCAGGATAGTGTCCGGCTCTGCAAAATAAATTCCACATACCACCGTAGAGAGAATAATATTTACACAAGTTCAATCTGCTGACGTATTTTGTGGCGTGACATCACAACACCACCAAGCCTTTACTCGAATTGTTTTTATTGTACCACCTCGGCGCGTTTAGCGAAGCGGTTTTCTTGGCGCGTCTTGTCGAAGCAGAGATCGTGTTCCCCTTATTCCGGGATTCCCATCAATACGGACGTGGGTAACCCAACCGTGCCATTGATTGCAGCGCTTGGGAGATAAGCGAGTTTTATCAGGCTGGTGGGGACGCATGGTTTCGTCCGCCCATATAAGGGGATAAAGATCTACCCTTTTACCTACGCCTTCTTCCTCCTTTGCTTATCCATGTCCGCGAACTCAAGCTCCAGCGCCCAAGTCTGCACATCTCACCTCAACCTTCTCCAACTATGTCCGGAGCAGGAGGCAAGTGGATGGCCTCCTCCATTACGGAGGGGCACATCCAGAAGCTGCGCAGCGCCGAATATATGTCCAGCGACATTGCGCACCGGCTCCCCGACGAGGGGGAGCTCATCCCCACCCCCAGGCCCCATGAGAGGGTAGTATTCCTTTCCCATTTCCTCCGCGGACTGGGCTTCCCACTCCATCCCTTTGTACGGGGGCTCATGTTCTACTACGGCATGGATTTCCATGATCTGGCCCCAAATTTCATCCTCAACATCTCGGCGTTTATCGTCGTGTGTGAGGCCTTCCTCTGCATCCAGCCCCACTTCGGCTTGTGGCTCAAGACCTTCAGTATCAAGCTGAAGGTTGTGAAGGGCAGCCAAGCGGAATGCGGAGGCGCCATGGTGGGCAAGATGCCCAACGCTACTTGGCTCGAGGGCACCTTCGTGGAAACCATCAAGGGGTGGCAATCGGGGTGGTTCTACATCACCGAGCCGCGTGACCCTGAATGGGAAGCAGCCCCCGAATTCAGATCTGGCATCCCCATACGGCTCACCTCCTGGAAAGAGAGTGGCCGGACATGGGGTGATTCGGAGGAGCTGACCGGACTTCAAGCCTGCATACAAAAGTTAGTGAACAAGAAGCTCAAGCTTGTCAACGTGGTCCTGGTCATGCTCATCCGCCGGATTCTCCCGTTCCAACAACGGGACTTCAGTATGTGGGAGTTCGATCCGGCGCAGCACCAGACTTTGAGCGGGCTCTTCGACACTACGTACGAAGAGGCCTGGAGGGTGCTGTTTAAGGGCGCCGAGGCTCCCGCATCCACTACCGAAGATCGCGGATTCAGCTCGCAGCGTTCGGCTAGCGAGGTAAGCGATTTTACCCTTTACAGGTCACTTGTTTTCCATAGTTTGACTCTATGCGGGATCTAAACTCCCCTTCCTTTGACAGGACTGGCTGAAGAAGGCCGAGCAGACTAACTGTCTGTCCCCTTTGCCAGAAGACCCAGCGGATGGCCGCTTAACGGGACTGCTGGTTCCAGCACCCCACGTGGTGCCGGAGAAGAAGGCCAAGAAGAAGGCCACGGGCACTCGAAAGAGTTCCCGTTTTCAGGTGTCATCGGACGATGACTCCGAGGCGGACTCCTCCCACAAAGGCAAGGAGAAGAAGAAAGAGGCCTCTCCCCCAGCGGGGGGAGGGAAGAAAAGGAAGGCCTCCCAAACGAGGGAGGCCGAAGGGTCCAAGAAGGCATGGACTCTTCCCCCGGACTGCTCTTCCAACGCCGACGACGACGACGAGGATTGGCCTCCAAGGGCCAAGCCCCTGGCGAGATCGTAAGTATCCGGACTCCCGAATAACTTCATGATTTTTCTTTTCGCCACATGGTGTCTTTCTAATGCCGCATACAACCTTGCAGTCCGCCCAAGGATGATCTTCCCGCTTCGTCGAGCGGGTCCTTGGGTGCGTCGGATATGGATTCCCTTCTGAACGCCTCCACCCCCCCGTGATGCGGATGATGCCGAGGTGGGATCCCGGGAAGGGACCCGCCAGGAGGAGGAGGCCCCGGAGGTGCCGCAGGGCAACCTCCCGGACTTTGCACCGGACTTCGCACCGGAACCTGTAGTGGCTCCGGAGTCCGGCGGGCAGCCCCTTCGTAAGAAGGGAAAGACCGTGACGCTGGCGGCCTCCGTCCAACCGGAGGCGCCGGATAGCTTGCTGGAGGCGCTCAACGGCACTTCCATCGAAGAGGAACACTGCACCGTCATGAGTGCGGTGATTCAGAAGGTTCAGCTTGCCAAGAGCGGGCTGACCGAAGCCTGCAGCAGCCTTCTAATAGGCTTTGAGGTAAGAATTTTGATATATGTAAAATAGTACCGCATAGACAGTAGCCCCTGATGCTCGGTTCGGTGTTCGAAAAGAAAAGCCGGACTGAGGATCTAAAAAGATATATGCAGGAGTCATAAAAAGTATGTCAATATGGGATTGCAGGTTGTGCCGCTGACCTCTACCGCACTGACTGCGGAGGTCAATACTTTGAAGCAAAGCCTCGAGCGGTCCAAGAACGAGCTCGACCGTGCCAAGAAGCAGCTCGAGGACAAGGAAGGTGAGTAACACCTTATTAAAATTGTACCTTACAGAAAAGGATTTGGTTGCAAGAAGAATGACAAGGATAACGTGGGTATTGCAGGGGCCACGAACGAGGTGGAAACCCTGAAGGAGGCGGTGTCCGCGGCTGAACGTAAGGCGGCCGTGGAGCGCACCGAGCGAGGGAAGCAGGAGGCGTGGGTGGCGGAGGTACAGCAAGAGCTCCAGGCTCTCGTGGAAAAACATGAGAGTTCGGAGCACGACTCAAAGACTCGAGAGTCCGAGCTTGCATCTGCTCTTGAGAGTGCCAAAGCCGGTAAGGCCGAAGCCTACAAGGCCCTCTAGGAAATTGAGGCGTTGAAGAAAATAGCAGCGGGTAAGGCATTTTTCATGCAAAGTAAGCATGTGAGTGTGAATTACCTATCACTTACCCGAATTCGGAGCTCTCCAGGAGCGTTCGCATATCTGCCCTGCAGCGTGTCCGGTGATGCCGCTTTCTATAGGGCCGAGGAGGGGCGCTCAACGGAGGTCTTCTGGTCTCAGTATGCTGAGGCCGGACATCCAGTGCCCCTTAGCGACTAACTGAAGCAACTGGTCTACTCCACAAGGTGGCCGAACAGGCCATGAAGGGACTCATAGTTCGGCTGTGGCCCAAGGAGGCCATGCCTGGGAGCTACTTCGGCCTGGTGCGGCGGCTGGTAGATGCGCGTCCATGGGTTGAAGTCATCAAGCACTCCGCCTGTATTGAAGGTGCCCGTCGGGCCCTTGCCCGCGCAAAGGTGCAATGGGGCAAGATGGATGCTGAGAAGCTGGTGACGGATGCACCACCGCCGGGCAAGGAGTATCGCACGCCCAAGATGTATTATAAGAGTGTCCTGAAGGGTGCCCGCATTATTGCGGGTGAGTGCTCCAAAGATGTAATATTTGAGTAGACTCGCATTTTTTATCCTGTGCACTGAAAACTTTGTTCATATGCGCTAAGCAACGCTTGTTAATTTAAAATATTACCTTATGTGCGGCCGTTTATCAAATCTGAGAGATGGCAAGTCGTCGGCTTCAGCCCCCATGCCACGAGTGCTGGGGTGTTCGGGATAAGTTTGAGCACTCTTGTTCCCATTTTTGGGTCCATCTAGGGAGGCGCTCAACACAACGAACAAGGCAACCGGACTTTTAATGCTTGAACACTCTCACTTAGCCATAGAACTCTATAATTTTAAATTTCGGCGAAGCCCCTAGTGTTCGGAAGGCCGAATTCGGGGCGCTATCCACGCCTGGGCCGGACAAAGCCGGTTCCTCGCTCTAAGCGGCATAAGTCTTTATGGACTCGAAAAAACCTCTCGAACAGCGACCGGCTCTCGCATCATCATGACGGTCAGTTTTAGCTTTCTCCACTGAGGTGCTCGCCCAGCTCAACTGGGGCGCAATCACAGTGGTTCTCCCAGTGCTACCTTAGCCGATACAACGGAACGTAAGGTACCAAAACATGGGAGCCGGGCAAACCCAACTATTGACCCACGTCATGATTTGGAGCCGATTCATATAATGCTATAAGTTCGGGGTGCCGCACTTGTGAAAGTGTTCGGACTTATCACACCATGATGCAGGAAACATAAGCCCATGGTGTATTTAGCCGTACCCAAGTGTACGGATGCAACATGTCATAAATGAACATATGTATGAGAAAGAAATGCAATTATAAGCAAAAAGGTGCTGCATTGTTTATTCAAGAAATACTGTTGTGAATGCAGAACGATACAAATAGTGCGATAAGCAAGGGATGGGACTATTAAACATGTCCCCCTCCAGGGGTAGGCTGCGGAATGGTGTATAAAACAGAGTTAATGCTCGTAATGGAGACCACCTGGATATTCGTAGTAGCCTTTCTCCTTCCCTGGTTGTTGCATCGTTAATTCGGCAGGTCTACTGCCGGACAGGGCCTCTGATGAATGGGGTCCTGTGGGTAAAAAAGGAAAAAGAGAAAAAAAGAACGACACACTTGAGAGCCCCTGGTGTGGTGAAGCTGCATTCTGGGCCTATCATGGTCGTGCCCCTCCCCCTATGCCCATGGTATCTCCAGAGCATAATGATGTACGCGAAGGACCAGTCTTACAATTTTGCAGGGGCTGAGGTTGGGGCCGCATTGCTACGCGTGCTCGGAACGTGCCAGGTGGTCTTGTTGTAGGTTACTCCGGGCGCGTTTAGCCGTGTCCGGTCGCTTAACGGCCGGACTCGAGAATTGCCTTAAGAGGCTGCACTGTACTTCTGCCGCGAGAGCCGCTGTATGTTCCTCCGTTCGGAGAGAGTGTTCAGTGTTTCCGTTGACCGTGATGACTCCTCGAGGGCCTGGCATCTTGAGCTTGAGGTATGTGTAGTG
>NW_025226795.1:0-5060 GCF_018294505.1 Triticum aestivum | reverse complement strand
ATTCGCGATAGACTCAAGATACCCCAGTCCAAGCAAAAGAGTTATGCCGATACTAAATGCTAGGAGGTAGCCTATGAAGTCAGAGACATAGCATATCTTCGTGTATCCCCACTTCGAGGAGTTAAATGATTTGGAGTCAAAGAGAAGCTAGCACCATGATTTGTGGGACCATACAGAGTTTTGGAACGTATGGGAGAAGTTGCCTACAAGTTGGAATTACCTGAAGGTTTGTCAGGAGTTCATTATGTGTTTCACGTTTCCCAGATGAAGAAGTGCCATGCAGTGATGGCTGACATTCCTCTGAGAGATACAGTGCCACTGGAAGTGATTTAGTTGGAGAGCGGTTTGACATGTGAGGAGAAGCCTATTAAGATTCTCGAGTTTCCCAGCCGAGTTACTCCCAGCAGAGTCATCAAGTTTTGCAAAGTTCAATGGAGCCATCATACCGAGGAGGAAGCTACCTCGGAGCGCGAAGAAGACCTCCGCAAGGACCACCCACACCTTTTTGCTGACCAACCCAAATCTCGAGGGCGAGATTCATATTAAGGGGGGTAGGTTTGTAACATCCCAATTTTCAATTTGGATGTTATTCATAGATCATTCATATGCATCCATGATTTATGAATTTTTGTTGCTTTGTTTACTTGCATCTTGATCCAAGAGACCTTAAGCAACTCAAGGACCAATTTGAGAGAGTTGGAGGTTTCACAAAAATCCAATTTTGATTTATCAAAATTTGGTAATTGGATCAAATTGTTTTTCAAAATTCTTTTCCAATTATTTTAAATTAAAGAGAGAAGATAAAACGACTTCTTCAAAATCAGCAAAGAAATATTGCAAATTGAATTTTGAATTTTTGGAGATTTTATTTGATTTTATTCGCTAGTTTATTTATTTGTTAGCGGAGTAATGAGTACTATAATGTTTGTTTTTAGTTTAGGCATTTAGGCCCAGAAAAATGTTCACTAGGTCAATAATAAGGCCATATTACTATGTGATTTTTTCTGGCATTTTTTAGGATTTTAATTATTTATTTAAGCGTGTTTTGTCTCTTTGATTGTTTAAAAAAATGTTTACGGTCGAACTGGGCCGGCCCAGCTAGCGCCACGCCGCGGCCGAGCCGCCTTCGCCCGCCCGCCCGCCTCAGGGACGGAGTCCCGAGCGCCGCCGCCGCCCGCCGAGTCCGACCCGGACTCCACCTTGCTGCCGCCTCCCTTGCCCCCTCCTCCAAGCCGCCCGCACCCCCGCCCCCTTGAAATACCAAGGCCTCGGCCGCTTGCCTCCCCACCTCGACCACCGCCACAGCAGCCGCACACCACCGCCGCCGCTGCCGCAAGCGCCGCCGCTGGTGTTCGCTGCTGCCGCTGCCATAGCCGACGCCATCCCCGCCGTGAGCCGCCGTCGCTGGAGCACCGCTGCTACCTACCGCCCGCAGCTGACGCCGCAGCCACCGACTTCTCCGTTGCCGCCGACCGCCACCGTCGATAGACCTCCCCGATACGATCTCGACCGCCGAATCTAAATCCAACGGCTTAGATCTTCTGTCTGTTTTTTTTCTGAACCTTCTAAATAGCGAGCGCTTGCTCGTTAGCTTCTGTTAGTGAAAGGTTTCATTTTGTAGGGTTTTGTAGCGAATGTTCGTTCAATAGGATTTTTCTTCTTATTTTAGTTTTCTGCCAGGGACCTATTCATAGTTTTATTCTTACAGATTAGTCCATATACTTAAAACTAGCACAACTTTTTGCTTGTTTGTCCAAATTTGACGAAACCAACGCCAAAATCTTCAGAGAGATCTCATCTATCCAGTAAACCAACTTGAATATGTTTTTGAAACTTTAAAATTTGAGTTTAGTTCAGATTTGAATTTGATCTTGTTTTGTTCGTATTTTGAGTTTCATAGCTCCGTTTGAGTTGATTCTTTTTGCAAATTGTAGCTAATCACATGTACCTTCTGTTAAGATCTAATCCACATAAATATAATGCTGTTAAATTTTGTTTTCTATTTATATTAGTTATTTGTTTGTTTTCGAGTTTTCTGGATTTTTTTCGTCGTTTTCTCTTTGCATCGTTTGCTTGAGTGCTTATGTATGCTATTGTTTGTCTATGCTAAATTTTCCAGAGTGCCAAGCTTGTTACTACGAATCACTAGAGTTTTCCAATCCTCAGCAAGGCAAGTTACACTTGATCATACTTTTCAATACCCATTTTTACTATGCATTAGTTTTACCCTCAAAGATTTGCATGAGTAGGATTGGGAACATGTGGTTTGGTTGTAGTACTTAAGGTAGGAACCTATTACCTTTGATCACCCCGAGAATAGACGCTATGCTCATATATTGCTTAGACATGCTCGTAGATGGGGATTGGTTTGCGAGATTCATGAAAGTTGTGAGAGACAATAATTTTGGACAACACTAAGGTGGCAACTTTGATACACATCTGGGTGGAATGGTTGGGGCACCTGGAGAAACCAGTGCTTGCACATGGGAATCCTGGAGTACCCATGTGATTTTACCTTGGTTCGCCACCCTGGCTCAAAGGGGTCATATGATATTTCATGCGTAGAGACTTCCGTGTGCAGCCACAAGCCATTATGGGCTCTAGCATAGTTGAGTCTTGTGTGGAAAAGTGCGCAACCTCTACAGAGTGTATAAACTAATCATAGTTATCCATGTCCCCAGTTATGGATAATTTGAGTATCTAGAAGTGGATATTTATGTTGATCTTATCACTCTTTAATTAATGTATTGGGTTTAAGGATGATATTAGGTTTTAATGGTGGGATTGAATTGGAGGAACCTTCTCAATATTGGTATAAACTTTGTAGTAAATAAAATTTATTCCTTTGTTGTAGGGAAAAATTAGCTTTATGCAAAATTAAATCTAGAGCCTGCACCAGCCAAATATGCATGTAGATATAGTTTATTTCATTCATTTACTCTATAGTGTAACTCTGCCAGCATATTCCATGTGCTGACCTACACGGCTGCAACATCTCATGTTGCAGACTTTACGGACAAAGAACAAGGTGTGCTAGGTCGTTGTCATGCACTCAGCTATGCCGTTGGAGTTTGATGGACTCATTTATCTTTGAAGCTTCCGCAATTACTTTTTTTAGATGGCCTTCAGCCATATTATTTTTGTAATAAATACTCTTTATAAGGACCACAATGTAATAAGTGTGTGATTGAACTTTGTTATATTCCTCGAGTACTATGTGTGTCAGCATACCGATCCAGGGATGACACTTAAGCATAGAGACTTCGATCCATTGGGATCGTGGTCACTACACGGAACTTCATACATATAGCATTCTTGGGATAGGAAGTCATTTCATTTTTGCTTTATAGGTTGTGCACAAGTATCGTATCTGCCTATTGAGCAATCGTGCTAGCGTCTCTCTAGCGTTGTGCAACAAGAGCATTTTCCGTTAATTCCACATTTTGAGCTCATTACTTGGTTGCACGACCCCATTTATCTATCCGTGCGTGTGTTTCCGCGTGTCACAATTTGGTATTGGTCTACTTGTTGCATTTGCAAATTTGTGAATCTTTTCAACATTATTTGAATCTCACTCACAATTGCATAAATTTTGTGCCACCATGCTCATACTCCATAAGCTTTAATTGTGTAGGTGTGAGAAATTGACAAGATCTGGTACCAATTGTGCCATTTCCTTGCTACATTTTGAGTGATCATTGATCCATCTCCAACATTAGATAAGGTACATTTGGTATAGTTCTTTCCTTTCTTCCACTCACATATTTGCTTGAGATGATGGATAGTGTCGGATGTTGGGTTCCGACAGACCCTTAAGGTTTGAACTCTAGGGTTCGTGCGAAGATCTTCCCCCTACCTATCCGCGTCTGATCGCCTCACGAGAATGTAAGCTAAATGATGAACAACATGAGGGACACAAGATTTATACTGGTTCGGGCCACCGTTGTGGTGTAATACCCTACTCTAGTGTGTGGTATGGTGGATTGCCTCAGGGGCAGATGATGAACAGTACAGGGAAGAACTGCCTGGCGAGAGGTGTTCTTGGGCTGATGTGGTGTTCTACTTGTTCTGGCTCTCCCCTTTGTTTGATGCCTAATGAGATGGCTAGCCATATTTATAGAGGCCCTGGTCCTCTTCCCAGATATTGAGCGGGAAGGGCGCCAACAACGGCCATTTTGAAGGGGAACATCTAGTCCAAGTTATCCTGACTAAAGTTGGTCTTCGGCTGCCAAAGGCACTGGCGATGACGCCGTCTTGGGCTCCACGGTGACCTCCATCCCGCCGCTCTGCTGGTCTTGGTCTCGTTGCACTGAAATGGCAACCTTTGCCTGATGCCTCGGTTCTCCACGCCTGTGCTTGCCCCCTATGCACCAAAGAGGAAACAAGGACACTGCGCAGGCCGGCGCCCTCCTGGCGCCCGCTTGGTCTCGGTCGTCACGGCTTGTGTCACGAGCACCTCGCAAGGTACTCTTGCCTTGATCTCTCCGCCTCCTCGCGAGCCTGCCTGACGAGGCCGCTCTTGAGGAAACCTTGTGTCGTCTGCCCCGCGAGGCTTGGCCCCTCGCGAGGGTCTTGAGTCTTGCTCTGATGAAGATGGGCCGTACTAGGCCACCACTCGAGCCACACCGCAGGCCGTAGGCAGGCAAGTCTGGGGACACCCATTCCCAGAACGCCGGCAGTAGCCCCCGGGCCCAAGGTGCACTTGGACTTGGCTTAGCAGAGAAGTGAAGGGGCAAGTGCGGAGCGCCGCGGGCCACATCAGCCTGCGGCCTTAGGCGCCGCTTTGCGGTTGATTGGACATGGGCGCCTCCGCTTCCCCACGCCGCCTCGGCAACTACTCAACTTGACAAGTCCCTGCATGCAGAAATGAGCCATGATTACCTGAGATCGTGGAGGCCGACGGTTGGCCTCCTCCGTCTATAAATGTGGGAGGGTGCAGGCCCCCGCTACACGGCTTCCTCCTTGCTTCTTCTTTCTCCTCATCCCAGCTACTCGCCGTGTTCTATGGCACCGCCCAAGCGGAGATGGGAAAGGTTCATCGGGGAGGGCCTGACTCTCCA
>NW_025226794.1:0-5074 GCF_018294505.1 Triticum aestivum | reverse complement strand
GGGGGGGGGAGGAGATGCGGAGCATCCCACGATCATCCCCATGGATGTGCCTACATCTCCCACGACACCACTTGGACCTATGACAAGAGCTCGAGCAAAGGCTATCGAAGATAAGGTGAACTCGCTCCTCTCCGAACTCCCACTCCCTACTTATGAGTCATGGCTACTACCTCATGCGGAGACCCTATGTGTGATCAGGTGTTTGGAGGAGAGCCACGGATCAGCTACACCCAATGGACAAGACAGCGAGGACCCCAAGTTCAACGGACAAGAAGATGGGCCGCTCGAAACTCCCCGTCATCGGACGACCGACGCCGATCGAACGTCAGACGCCTGGAGGCTCCAAACGACCGACCAAGTCCCATCCTTCGCACGCTACAGCGGTCGGACAACCGACACCGACCGGACGTTCGACATCTCCCAGCGCCCGGACGACCGGCACCACCATGCATGAGCCAAAACATCAGAAGATCAGAGACTTCTGGATGACCGGACGACCGACAATTCCTGTCCAGAGCCGAAACATCGGGCGCCCGACCGGCACCGGACATCCAGACCCTTGTGAGCCTTCGGACGACCGATGACCGTCGGACGTCCGATGCCTGTGCGTCCGCCTGTGTGTTGGGCCGAAGCCTCTTACCCTTTCGTCCACTTAGACTATAAATAGACCTCTCCCACCTCCTAGATAGGGTTAGCATTGTGATAGCTCATATTTTGAGATAGAGCCTTGCTCATCCATCCGGATCTACTCCATCGCGAGGGACCGACACCTCTTCGAAGAAGATCCACTTGGATTCAAGACCTCCTCTTGGATAAGACCATCTTCAATACCTCCTCGCGGAGAAGAATCGGTTACCCTATGTATCGTCCCTTGTTGGATTTGATCTTGTACCCTTTTGTGTTTCGAGGATCTAGCGCATGTGTGACTTTATTCTTGTTGGTTGAGTGTTCTCTCGTGGTTTTTCTCTCGTTCCCCTCCTCGCGTTCTTCATGTTCCTGGTAGGTTTCCCCTCCAAACATGAAAGATTGGCCTCTAGGGTTCTACCCTACATCAGGTTGAATCTACCGGTGTTTTCTAGCAGCACTGAGCAGATTGTTGCAGATGATTGGCTCCGTATGATTGGGAGGGAGCTGACCACTACTGGATGCACGGGATGCAGAGAGAGTGCGCTTTGCCGCACATCAGCTTGATGGACCCGTAGCCTCTTGGTGGGAGAATGTCAGCACCACTTACCCCATTGCTACAGTTACATGGGATCAGTTTTAACAGGACTTCCGCACCGCACATGTCTCAGCTGGAGCCATGAGTTTGAAGAAGCATGAGTTCCGCAACTTACGCCAAGGGAGTCGTACAATGGGGTAGTATGTGGATGAATTCAGCAAGTTAGCATGCTATGCCCCAGATGATGTGGCCACAGATGCCGGGAAGCAGTAGAAGTTTCTTGAGGGACTCAATGATGAGCTAAGTATGCAGTTGATGGTGGCAGCCTTCAACAACTACCAGGATCTGGTATACAGGGCCCTCCTGATAGAAGGCAAGAAGCAGAAGATAGATAACCGCAAGAGGAAGTATGGACAGGGGAAGTATAATTCTGGAGCTCAGCAGAATCCTCGCTATTCTCCGTACTCGGGAGGACATACTCATCATAACCATGGAGGGCGTAACCATGGAGGACATTCGCACAATGGAGGAAGTTTACACAACCATAGTGGCCCTTAGAATGGTAATAGGAATGGAGGAAGCAACAGTCAGAGCCATTCCAACCCCGCGATACCCGCCAAGAAAGATCTGAGTCACATTACCTGTTTCAAGTGCGGATAGACCGGACACTACGCCACTGAATGTCTTGAAGCAAAGAATGGAAATGGCAATGGAAGTTCTGGGAATAAGCCCAACCCTTTCACTAGAGGTCAGGTGAATCATGTCAGCGTGGAGGAGATTGAGGAGCAACCCGACACAGTTGTCAGAAAGTTTTTGATTAATGCATTTACAGCCCTTGTTCTTTTTGATACTGGTGCATCTCATCCATTCATATCAAGGGGATCTGTGGACAAGTTTAAGTTGCCAACCATAGCCCTTAAGTCACCTATGTTAGAGACTTCCCCAGGAGCAGAGTATATGGCTAGTCAGGGATGTTATATGTTGCCAATAACCATAGGAAGACACGTTTTCCCCACCAACATTATTGTCCTGGAGTCACAAGGATTGGATGTGATCCTAGGAATGGATTGGTTATCCAAGTTTGAGAAAATATCGATTGTGCCAGTAAATCGATTCTTCTCACCACCCAGAGGGAAAAAGGATCAAGTATGTGTCTAGGCATGCGCCAAGGAGGATTCAGGTGAATTCCCTTTCGGGAGTTGTTCATGAGGAAGTTCCAGTTGTGAAGGATTATCCCGATGTATTCCCAGAGGAATTACCAGGCATGCCACCAGATCAAGACATTGAGTTTCTGATCGAGTTGTTGCCAGGCACCGGACCAATATCCAAGAGACCGTATCAGTTGCCCACCAATGATTTGGGTGAAATTAAGAAGCAGATTAAGGAGTTATTGGAGAAAGGTTATATTTGACCAAGCTCGTCACCTTGGGGAGCCCCAGTGCTTCTAGTGGAGAAGAAGGACGGATCTTTAAGGATGGTTGTTGATTACCATGCATTGAATGAGGTGACGATCAAGAACAAATACCCTCTATAGATGATCAATGATTTGTTTGACCAGCTGCAGGGAGCTAAAGTTTTCTCCAAGATTGATCTTCGATCAGGTTATCACCAGCTGAAGATCTGAGAGCAGGATATACCTAAGACAACTTTTACCACGAGGTATGGGCTATATGAGTATATAGTTATGTCATTTGGTTTGACTAATGCCCCTGCCTATTTTATGAGTATGATGAACAGGGTGTTCATGGAGTTCTTGGACAAGTTCGTCGTGGTGTTCATTGACGATATATTGGTCTACTCAAAGAATGAAGAAGAGCACAAGGAACATTTGCACTTGGTTCTTGAGAAGCTCAGGGAACATCAGTTGTATGCCAAGTTCAGCAAATGTGAGTTTTGGTTGAAGGAAGTTGGATTTCTCGGACACGATATATGAGGAGAAGGAATAGCAGTAGACCCTACCAAGGATGCATGTGTCACTGAGTGGTTAGCATCCACCTCAGTTGGAGAGATCAGAAGTTTTCTTGGACTCGCAGGTTATTATCGGAGATTTATTGAGAATTTTTCCAATATCGCAAAGCCTATGACAGGGTTATTGAAGAAAGACACCAAGTTTAAATAGACCAAGGATTGTGAGGCCAGTGTTCATGAGTTGAAGAAACGTTTGGTTATAGCCACAATGTCGATTCTCCCGAACATACGCAATGATTTACAAGTATATTGCGACGCTTCTCCTCAAGGACTTAGAGGCGTTCTTATGCAGGAAGGAAGAGTTGTTTCATATGCCTCACACCAGCTTTGACCTCATGAGTTGAATTATGTCACACACGATTTGGAGTTAGCAGCCGTAGTGCATGTGCTCAAGACATGGAGGCATTTTCTCATCGGAAACCGTTGCGATGTTTACACGGATCATAAGAGTTTGAAGTACATCTTCACATAGAAGGAGTTAAACCTCAGGCAGAGGAGATGGTTGGAGCTCATAAAGGATTATGACATGAGATTGCATTACCACCCAGGAAAGGCCAATGTCGTAGGTGATGCGTTGAGCCGCAGGAGTTATGTTAACACGCTCATAACCAGAAGATTACTCCAGCAGTTAGTCGACAACCTCCGAGAACTTCGCTTGGAGATAGTTCCGAGAGGTTATGTTGGACTGGAAATTCAGTCCACTTTGCTCGAAAAGATCCAAGAAGCCTAGAAGACGGACAAGGAGATTGCAGAGATAAAGGAAATGATGAGTAAAGGAAAGGCTAAAGGTTTTCATGAGGATGAGCATGAAACTTTATGGTTTGAGGATCGTATCTATGTGCTTAATGACCCCGAGATCAAGAAGTTAATTCTCTAGGAGGCACATGATTCGCCTTACTTGATTCACCAAGGCAACACCAAGATGTATTTTGACTTGAAGGAGAGTTTCTAGTGGATAGGAATGAAGAAGGATATTGCAGAGTATGTAGAAGTATGCGACGCATGTCAGAGAGTTAAGGCAGAGCATCAGAAACCGGCAGGGTTACTTCAACCTTTGTCGATACTTGAATGGAAGTTGGATAAACTTGGCATGGATTTCATCACCGGATTACCCAGGACTCCTTCAGGCTATGACTCTATTTGGGTTGTAGTTGATCGCTTGACCAAGGTAGCCCATTTCATCCCTATGAAGACAACTTATACCAGTGCTAACTTGGTGAAGATAAACATGACCAGGATCGTATGTGGAATGTTGTTTACTTCAATGTTTTGGAATCAGTTGCCTGAAACTTTGGGTAGCAGGCTAGAGTTTAGTACAACCTTCTATCCGCAGACAGATGGACAGACCGAGAGAGTCAATCAGATTCTGGAGGACATGTTGAGAGCTTCTGTGCTAGATTATGGATCTAGTTGGGATGATAATTTACCCTATGTAGAGTTCTCCTATAACAACAGCTATCAAGCCAGTTTGAAGATGGCCCCTTTCATAGCTTAGTACGGAAGGAGGTGCAGGACACCATTGTCGTGGGATGAAGTTGGAGATCGACAGTTGTTCGGACCAGATTTAATCAGAGATTCTGAGGAGAAGGTCAAGTTGATTCACGATAGACTCAAGATACCCCAGTCCAGGCAGAAGAGTTATGCCAATACTAAATGCTAGGAGGTAGCCTATGAAGTCAGAGACAGAGCATATCTTCGTGTATCCCCACTTCGAGGAGTTAAATGATTTGGAGTCAAAGAGAAGCTAGCACCATGATTTGTGGGACCATACAGAGTTTTGGAACGTATGGGAGAAGTTGCCTACAAGTTGGAATTACCCGAAGGTTTGTTAGGAGTTCATCATGTGTTTCACATTTCCCAGATGAAGAAGTGCCATGTAGTGATGGCTGACATTCCTCTGAGAGATACAGTGCCACTGGAAGCGATTTAGTTGGAGAGCGGTTT
>NW_025226793.1:0-5082 GCF_018294505.1 Triticum aestivum | reverse complement strand
ATGAAGCGAGAGGACGTGATGCAAGGCTATTGGTCCGTTGCCATGGATGAGAAACATCCATCTCTAGCAGTGGACGACGCGGTCTTGGTAGGCGCTCCAGCATGGTGGAGGACGGTGGCGATGAATGTGGTGGAGGACGGCGGCAAGATGGATGGAGTGGCGAACGGAGGCTGGTGTGGGATGGGGTATTCTAGCGTGGACGGTGTATGAATGGGAAAATGGAGGGAGAGGTACGGGGAACCATGTTTTTGGGACGCGCATGTCTGAAATATGGGAAAGTTATGAACTTAGCCCCCGTTTAAAATTTGGACGTCTCGTCGGTTGGGGATAGGACGGTAATCTCGCATCTCGCCAATATTTTCCCAGAGCAATTTCGGGCAAGGAGAGGGTGGTTGGCGCCCATGGTTGGCGCCCACGGTGTATGAACAAGGCTGATAGGTAGGGCGGTTGTGTCACGTCTGAGTGAAGTTACAAACCTGCCCCTATTGAAAATATTTGCCTACATCGATTTCGGCCGAGTCGAGTTTGTTTTGCCGCCCACCGTGTATGAATGGGGAATGGAGGGAGAAACAAAGGTCTTCCGGACAAGCTTGAATCAAATGTGTTTTGCCACCCATGTTTGACGCCCACCGTGTCGGAATGGGCTCAGAGGCAGTCGTGTCACGTCTATTTGAAGTTACTAACCTACCCCTATTTAGAGCAGTGGAAATCATGCCGATGGATTGTCCGTGTAATGGGTAGACAGTAATTTCCACCTCCCAAACACTTGGCTTCAGGCAGCCGACGTGGGAGTGGACATTTTGCCGCTTCTTTCGAATTTTGGGACAATAAGCATCCACGTTTACCCTAGCAACTAAATTCGAATCCATTTTGTATTCCTATATGAATCTTTATAAATCATTCTATGTGTTTTTATATATCTTCAAAAGGACGACAAATATGTATTCCACTGTCATATATGAATATGGTTTACAAATGCTAATACTCAAATTCAGAAGCTAGAATCCAGTTTAAGGAGAACTCGAATATTTGGAACACTTCATGTCCAACTCAAATGTCACACGCAGCATAATGTGTACAACACTTCATGTCCAACTCAAATGTCACACGCAACATAATGTGTACTCCCATTTAGATATGTACACAAGTGATGCATCAAGATTCGAATATGGAGTCAATCAACCAAGAATGTACAGAACTAACAGACATATAAACACTTATAGAGTATATGGATCAATAATATCAACTAACATACATAAGCCAGGCTGTTGTACTTTTTTTTCTACAGCAGCATCCTTTTTTTAGCCAGCATCTTGGCCCTTTCCGATGCGTGCCACTTATGGTCCATCTATACTTCTATCAGTGCTGAATGCACATTCAGCCTGATTGGCATATTTGTAGGTCTGCCACAACAATCCAAATGAAATGTCTCCGAGTCTTATCAATTAATACAAACTTGTGCTCAAATAAAATTACAAACCAAAAAACAAAACAAAAAACAATTATTACATGATTTCTAAAACAAATGGTTTGATTTATTACATGAACAAACAACACAAAGATTATTCAATGATGGAAAGAATGTTTCACCTATTAGTTACCAAGTGGGAATTTAATTTCCTTTTTTCCTTCAGGACCTTAAAAATGTGGTCAGTCTCAGCTTGCTTTGTTTTGAAATCCACCAAATATTTAATGGTTGTCTTGAGTACTTCTTATGATTGTGTTGTTTGCTTCCTCAACATGTGAACTTCATCTCTAAGTGCCGAAGCAGAATCTCTTTCTACCACTAGTTTAGCCTCTAGAGCATCAGCAGTTGGCAATTAATAATGCATGATTGGGCTGGTGCCACTGTTGTGGGATGATGCAACGTCCATGGGGACCTCGCTCTTTGATCTTGGGCTAACCTGTTTTGCCATTAAAGTTTCGATTGGATTCAGAAAAGTTGAAGTTAGCAAAACATCTCAACTAGGAGTTATAACAGCAAACCAGTTAAACAAACAAGGAATTAAAGAGTTTCAATTGAATGCTAAAAAGTAGTTATTAACATCATTGTAACCCGCTGTTGCAACAGCAAAGCAGTTAAACAAACAAGTAGATATTTAAGTTAATGCAAACGGGTAATTCTTAACAGTAAGTATCAAACACATAAATAGGCGCAGTCTACAATAGGATTAACAGGCTGTGGCATTATGTAATTAGTAGCAAACTAAATTAAGCCAAGCAACGTAATTGAACAATTTTACAATAAGTGGCTAACTAAAATTGCGAGAAGCAGGTAACTAAACTTATGCTAGTTCTTTGTACAGGCACACTGCAACTTCTTTTTCGCTTACAAGGTTGTACGAAGGAGTCAATGGCATCAATTGCTTGGATACGCAGTCCCAATACTTCTTTCTTCCCACACTGTATTGGTAAGTGGAATGGTTAATCTGGTAAGATGGTGCGTCCTTGATATGTTATATAAGGACGTGTAGTCAGACTAGTTGTAGCCAGACACATCACACTGGCTTTTACTGTATATTTCATGCGATTACTTTTGGCATATCGAGATCTAAGCAATCTACAATAGGATGAAAAGACTGGCATTCTTCACATTACTGGCGAACTCAGTTCATAGAAACAAGCAATTCAACCATTCTGTGGGTAACTCAAAAGCGCCACTGGAATATTTTTCGCTACCCAATCATACACGCAAAAAGGGGCGACGCCACCATAGGGGCTCGTATGGGCGGCCGCCTCAGGTGGCTGGAAATTGTGCACCTAGTTTGAGTCGTCCAGGTTGGCCCAGGCTAGTTTTGTTCATCCCAACGCACGAGCAGGCAATGTAAAAGATGAAGAAAAATGTTTCAATTTGGATGGGCCAATAACATAAGTGCAAGGCAGGCCCTATAGCAGGCTCGCGGCCCCAACGGGCGCCTCCCATATCGATCGACAACAGGAAAAATCCCAATTCATTCGCTCCAGCCTCCAGTCTGGTTCGCTCCTAACCTAGCCGCCGTTGGACAGACCGACACAGCACTTCCTCGCGCCCTCGTTGGAGGGTGGTCGCCGGGCTTCAAGCGAACGGAGGACAAGAAGATTAAGATCAAATCCTGGGTGTAGCCTGCGTGGGAGGCAGCAGCGGCAGCACGGGCATGGCATCGAGCTTGCGCAAACGGACAGTCGCAGCTTGCAAGAGTAGCATGCGCAACAAGCAGGTACATCACATCCCTGATTATATCTAATTCAACTCTTTAATTTCTGGCCAATAGTTAAACCTGACGATGTTGTAAAACTGCTTGTATGTAAGGAATCTATGAGAAAATGAAACCAATTTCTATTTATTTTATAACTCCCCCAATCAATACTGAACTGACTGAATCTGATGTATCTAATCAAGTTTCCGATGCAAACATACAAGCTCATGTTGTTCTTGAGCCTGAAGTGTCTAATGAAGAGACTGCTAATGAAGGATTTGATGCAAACATTTTACATGCTCCTGGTGATGAACATATAGTGTCTAATGAGGGATCTAATGCAAGCATTTTGCAAGCTCATTGAAGGATTTAGTGTCTAATGATGTTCTGCTATGTTGAGAGAGACAGAGATTTGCAGGCATTGATGACAACCAAATTATAGTGCATTTTCATAGCTTGAGGAAACGTCGAGGCCATCTACCAGAAATTCCTCGTATCATGACAACATAGAATAAATACTTTTCTAATCTATTGTTTGAAACAATTGGCATACTTGTGCATGATAGATATATTGATATGCAGTTTGTGCACTGGTTATAGGTGCAATTACACTTCGATATTTTCAGCCAGAGAACGAATAATTCAAGCAGGTATAGACCATGTTGTAGTCCTTGTACACCACGTTGCATTTTGTGTTTTTGGTGCTTGCATCATTTAGTGTTTATAATCTGAACTACTTTGGATCATTAGCTGGTTTTCAAACTGCATGTAGCTTCACATTTCTCAAGTTATGTTGATTACTGGAGTGCAAGTGCCTTCGTATTTTTTAAGTTAAATGTTCGCCCCTGGTAACTTGAATTCGTGGATCCGCCACTTCACACAAATCATACACGAATGCCAGTATGAATTAAATGAAATGCAGGGACTTACGCTAGCTTGTTGTACAGGTTCACTACAGCTCTGCTTGCGCTTGGGATGTTCCATGTACAAGTCCATGTTACCACTTGCTTGGATGTGCAGGCCTTGTGCTCCTTGCATCCCCCTATGCATTTTTGACACGACGAATGGTTGATCAAATAAGAGGAATCGACCTTGATGTTGTACAGGAGGACAGATACTTACAAGGTTATACGGGTGTGCAGGATGTGTACCAGATCCCGTAGCGCAGTCATGCTTCACTAAAAAATGGATTTGCTTGTTTCATATGATATCTCCAGAAGAAATAAGAGTTAAAGTCAGAGTTGCATAGGCATGTAAGCTAAGAGAGCAGTGAAAGGATATCTAAACATCATCGGAATAGTGCACAAGGGAGTGATGTGTGGATACCTAGTTCGGGCTGGCGTTTGGGCATGCTCGCCTAGCTAGAGTGCGGGTCACTTCAGATCCGTTGAGGGTGATGCGCTGGCATTGGTTGGCCGCACACGGATGTAGATCTTGAGTGGCAGCGGAGCGGTACGATGCGGTGGACGAGACCGTTGGTGAAGCCCCAACGGCCTTGGGGGCGGAGGTGTGATGATGTGCTCGGTGAAGTAGCCCCGGTGAGCTGGGAGACAGCGTCGGTGAAGCGCACCTGATGCAGTGGAACTCGGTGTCTGTGAGGCACGTCGGTTGCGGCGGCCGACGTTGTTGGTGGACCACCTGGTGCGGTGGACGAGGGCGTAGATGAGGTTGCTCCGGTGTGGTGGTGAAGCGCGACGGTCGTCTTCGTCGTCATCGTCCGGCACAAAGGTGGGGAAAGAGACGAGACGAGGGGCAGTTCGAACTTTGCTTGGGTTGGCGGCGAATTAGGGATTTGAGCAATTTGGGCGCGGAAGGGGACGGTGGAGAAGAGAGATTTTGCTGGGCTGGAATTGGGGCCGCCAGATATTTCAATCCGAAACATGGAAGCGCGAACTTATTTTGTTGT
>NW_025226792.1:0-5109 GCF_018294505.1 Triticum aestivum | reverse complement strand
CGGATGGCTTTAGTCCGTAGGACGAACAACAATCATACCATAGGCTAGCTTCTAGGGTTTAGCCTCCTTGATCTCGTGGTAGATCTACTCTTGTAACACACATCATCAATATTAATCAAGCGGGACGTAGGGTTTTACCTCCATCAAGAGGGCCCGAACCTAGGTAAAACATCGTGTCCCTTGTCTCCTGTTACCATCTGCCTAGACGCATAGTTCGGGACCCCCTACCCGAGATCCACCGGTTTTGACACCGACAGCGGTGGATGAGGAAGACTAGCTTCCTGCCAATGCGGCTTCCTTGGTGGTCAAGGATGGCGATGCCTACGAGGAGTTGATTGGGCTTGATTTATCGAATATGTGGGAATCAGAGTGGGAATGGCAGGCTACAATGATTCGCGGGAACTGTTTTTTGGTGGTGTACCCTGATACGTCTCCAACGTCTATAGTTTTTGCTTGTTCCATGTTGTTATATTATCATTCTTGGATGTTTTATAATCATTTTATATCATTTTTTGGTACTAACCTATTGACATAGTGCCAAGTGCCAGTTGCTGTTTTTACATTTTTTTACATCGCAGGAAATCAATATCAGATGGAGTCCAAATGCCACAAAAATTTACGGAGACTTTTTATGGGCCAGAAGGAACACAATGGGCCCTGGCTGCGCCTGGGGGGTGCCCCGAGGGAGGCACAACTCACCAGGGTGCGCTAGGAGGCCCAGGCGCGCCCTGGTGGGTTGTGCCAACCTCGGGTGCCCCCCGGACTGCCTCTTTGCTCTATAAATACCCCAATACTTCCAGAACCCTAGGGGAGTCGACGAAATATTCATCCAGCCACCACAGAGTCCAGAACCACCAGATCCAATCTAGACACCATCTCGGATGTGGTTCACCACCTCCATTGGTGCCTCTCTGATGATGCGTGAGTAGTTCTTTGTAGACCTTCGGGTCCGTAGTTAGTAGCTAGATGGTTTCCTCTCTCTCGTTGAATTCTCAATACAATGGTCTCTTAGAGATCCATATGATGTAACTCTTTTGCGGTGTGTTTTTTGGGATCGATGGACTTTGAGTTTATGATCAGATCTATCTTTTTATATCCATGAAAGTATTTGAGTTTCTTTGATCTCTTTTATGCATGATCTCTTATAGCCTCGTATTTCTTCTCCGATATTTGGGTTTTGTTTGGCCAACTGGATCTACTTATCTTGCAATGGGAAGAGGTGCTTTGTAGTGGGTTCAATCTTACGGTGCTTGATCCCAATGACAGAAAGGGAACCGACACGTATGTATTGTTGCTACTATGTGTCAGTGTCAAAACCGGCGGATCTCGGGTAGGGGGTCCCGAACTGTGTGTCTAGGCAGATGGTAACAGGAGACAAGGGACACGATGTTTTTACCCAGGTTCGGGCCCTCTCGATGGAGGTAAAACCCTACTCCTCCTTGATTAATATTGATGATATGGGTAGTACAAGAGTAGATCTACCACGAGATTAGAGAGGCTAAACCCTAGAAGCTAGCCTATGGTATGATTGTTGTTCGTCCTACGGACTAAAACCCTCTGGTTTATATAGGCACCGAACAGGGTTAGGGTTACACAGATTCGGTTACAATGGTAGGAGATCTACATATCCGTATCGCCAAGCTTGCTTTCCACGCCAAGGAAAGTCCCATCTGGACATGGGACGAAGTCTTCAATCTTGTATCTTCATAGTCCAGGAGTCTGGCCAAAGGTGATAGTTCGGCTATCCGGACACCCCCTAATCCAGGACTCCCTCAGTAGCCCCTGAACCAGGCTTCAATGATGACGAGTCCGGCGCGCATATTGTCTTCGGCATTGCAAGGCGGGTTCCTCCTCCGAATACTTCATAGAAGATTTTGAACACAAGGATAGTGTCCGGCTCTGCAAAATAAGTTCCACATACCACCATAGAGAGAATAATATTTACACAACTTCAATCTGCCGACGTATTCTGTGGCGTGACACCACACCACGACCAAGCCTTTATTCGAATCGTTTTTACTGTCCCACCTTAGCGCGTTTAGCGAGGCGGTTTCCTTGGCATGTCTTGTCAAAGCAGAGATCATGTCCCCTTATTCCAGGATTCTCATCAATACGGGCGTGGGTAACCCAACCACACCCGTTGGCACGTCTCCTCTATCGAAGGCGAGTCCCGAACGGTCACGGGGAAGGCTCTTGGTATTCAACCTCTTTATAAAGAGACCAAGGCTCCACTCCTTTCTTTCAATCTCAATCGAATCCGCCCCTCGCCTCGAGTTCCAACACCCAAAGCTCCAGATTCAGGCGCTTCGGACCTTCGATGATGTCCGGCTCCGACCTACAAGGCCGGTGGATGCCTTCCTCCGTTACAGAAGAAGACATGCTAAAGCTAAGAGATGCCAGGTATCTAACCGGCGAAATTTCGCATAGGCTGTCTGCCCAAGGGCAGGTTATTCCCACTCCCAAGCCTGGTGAGAGCGTGGTGTTCACGTCTCACTTTCTTCAGGGGCTAGGCTTCCCGATGGACCCCTTCGTGAGGGGGCTCATGTTTTACTATGGGTTGGAATTTCATGACTTGGATCCGGAGTCCATCCTCCACATCTCATCGTTCATTGTCGTATGCGAAGCCTTCCTCCGCATTACCCCTCACTTCGGATTGTGGCTCAGGACCTTCAAAGTGGAGCCGAAGATGATCAAGGGGCAATAGGCAGATTGTGGAGGGGCTGTTATAAGCAAGAATGCTGATGCTCCATGGCCCGAGGGCTCTTTCCAAGAGGAGCTCAACCTATGGCAACAAGAGTGGTTTTATATCACAGCTCCCAGGGGCACCAAATGGGTGGCGCCACCTGCCTTTCACTCGGGTCCTCCACCGCGGCTGGCATCATGGGTCAATAAAGGACTTGACTGGGGGCCGTCCAAGGATGTGCCCTTGTTGCAGGGCCGCATTCAAGACCTCCTAGAGAGAGAGAGAGATCACTCTGGTCGTAGTGGTGCAGGTCATGCTGATTCGTCGCACCCTGCCCTGCAAACGTCGCCCCCTCCGCCTGTGGCAATTTAACCCGGAGGGACCACGAGCTCTCCAACATTTTATGGGCGTGACGCCCGTGGAGATGTACAAGCTTTTCTTCGGATCACAAGCGATGTATCCGGACTTGACCAAGGACGCAGGTCTGAGCTGCCATCGCCCAGATACTCAACTAAGTAGCCCTGTACCCGGACACGCTATCCCATATTTATCATGAACTTGCCCTTTAAAAGAGATGTTCCTTGATCAGGAGTGGATAGCGAAAGCAAAGTTAATCAGGTGTCCGGCCCCCCTCCCTGAGACCATGTCGGATACCGTGTTAACCAGGATGCTAGAGGTTGCGCCTTCAGAAGAAGGTGAAGGGGGGAACAAGTAAGCTACCGCCTCCGCGAAGGAGGCTGTCGGGAAAGGAGGGATCGAGAATCCCTCCATCCAAGGGAAGAAGAGGACCGCCTCTGAAGACCCGGAGACCATGGTCTCAAAGCGGGGGAAGAAATCTTTGTCAGAGGGTCCTGCGCTGAGAGATGCCTCGGCCGCATTATGCCCCCAAGGGGATCAGCCCTCCGCTGAGCCGCAAGTAAAAAGGGGAGTTTTTGTTAAAATAAAGGATATCCCTGCCCTATTTCTGATGAAGATAACCGAAATTTTACCTTGTAGTTCGAATCTCAGCCCTTCTCAGCAGAGCTCATCTTCGGGAGATCTTCGTCTGGAGATGATAGAGAGTGAAACGCCTCCCCCTGCCGTACCGTCTTTCAAGGCGGGCGACCCTGAGGTGTCATCGCAGAGGGTTTCTCTGAGTCTGGCGGGGCCGAAAGGCAGTCGTATGTCCCCTCAAAGCCCTCCGCGTCCGGCCTTCAAAAAAGGCCATCAGACGAGTCCGGCACCACCTGGTGTACGGTCGGAGGAGCTGAAGGATCTGCTCGGGCGAGCGTCTATCTCAGAAGATCACCGTGCGTTAATGGCTACGGTGATTGAAAGGATTTCATCCACTGAGAGCGGGTTGCACGAAGCCGTCAGAAGTTTACTGATAGGATTTGAGGTACGCAAAATGATGTACCTTCTGACAGTTCCGCATATAAAATGCGCCCTGTGTAGATAGTAGCCCCTGAGGCTCGGTGTGTTGTCAAAAATGACAGCGCGCCGAGGATCATAATCCCACGTATAATGTGTCGCCCTTCCTATGTAGGTGGCGAATGGTCCG
Source organism: Triticum aestivum (assembly GCF_018294505.1). Classification (NCBI taxonomy): domain Eukaryota; kingdom Viridiplantae; phylum Streptophyta; class Magnoliopsida; order Poales; family Poaceae; genus Triticum; species Triticum aestivum. The sequence continues at coordinate 886 of NW_025226792.1, read as the reverse complement.
GTGGCTAGCCGGACTAATGAATGTGCCGAACTAAAGCGGCAACTTGATGTGGCGGATGCCGACATCGCGCTTGTCAATAGGCGACTTGACAAGTCACAAGGTATGCATTTTCTCCGCGGACACCTGGTAAGGGAGCTTGATGCCCGTGCCTTACAACATGTATGCTTGATGCAGATGGTGTCGCGGCCATGGAGAACCTTCGGGCGGAGCTCGCCCGAGCCAAGGAGCAGGCCAGAAAGAGTGATGTGGCTGCCTTAAAGGCGACCGAAGAGCTAAAAGCCGAACAGGCTGCTCACTTCCGAAGCAAGAAGGAAATGGCCGAGATGGCCATGAAGTTGAATAATGTTGCCGACCGCTGCAAGCTCCTTGAAAAAGAAGATCGAGCGGTGCAAGAGGACCTGAAGAAGGCCACTACCGAGGCCAAGGATGCTCGCTCTGCGATGAGAGCTATGAAGGAGGAGCTGCATCAGGCCGGAGATATCGTGGCTAGAAAGCCCTTTCTGCTGCGGAGGAAAATCATGGATCCTAAATATGCTCAGTTGGACCAGCTGTGGAGTGTCGAGGATGCTTATCTGGACTTGGCGGCAAGTGCCGCGGACGCGGCCGAACACTTCCGAGATCAAAAGGATCACGAAATGGAAAAGGTTTTTTGGTCGCAGTTCCATAATCCAGAGCGCCCACTTCCATTAACCGATCGCTTGGCCGAATGGGCGGAGCTGAATAGGTTATCCGGACTTGCCATGAAGGATGTCGTGAGTCTTTTGTGGCCGAACAGGCCCGAGCCGAAGAGTTATTTTGGCTTGGTGCAACAGTTCCTTGGTGCGGTGCCGCATATCAATGCAATTAGGAGGTCGGCATGCATAGAGGGTGCACGGATGGCTCTTGC
>NW_025226791.1:0-5110 GCF_018294505.1 Triticum aestivum | reverse complement strand
GTCGCCGGCGAGCTGCGGCAGGGAGCCGGGCGGAGCTTGGGGCTCGGGTGCGCGACGCACGGGCCTTGGCGGGCCCGGAGAGGAGAGAGGAGGCCGGCCGGCCATGTGGCGCTGCGGCATTGGGCGCGGGGGCGGCGGCGATGATGTGGCGCTCCATGATTGGCTGGAGTGAGGTGGAGGTGGCGGTGGATGCATCCGGCGGCGGAGTGGACACGTCCAGAGGCGCGGGGAAGGCTTTGATCTAGGGTTTGCCCGAAAAATTTGGGGGAGTGGAGTGATTTATAGGTAGAGGGAGCTAGGAGAGTCCAAATGAGGAGCGGTTTTCGGCCACGCGATCGTGATCGAACGACCGAGAGCATGGTGGGGGTTTGGATAGGTTTTGGGCCACTTTAGATGGGGTGTTGGGCTGCAAAGAGAAAGGGGCTTTACGGTAACCCGGTTAACTGTTGGAGTATCAAACGGACTCCAAATGGCACAAAACTTGACAGGCGGTCTACCGGTGCTATACCAAGGCCGCCTGGAAAACCTCGGTCCATTCCGAGAAAGTTTAACACCCGCTCACAACGAGAGACAAAAGGGGAACGTTGGAGGACATAGGAGTGCCGGATTGCAAAATGGACAACGGGGAAAAAGCTCGGATGCATGAGGCGAACACGTATGCAAAATGAAATGCACATGATGACATGATAAAATGCAACATGCAAGCAAATGACATGGCAACTACGGTGAATAACTGGCAGACACCTGGCGCATCGAATCCGGGGCGTTACAGCTGCCCTCCATCGCCCTGCTCCGCCATTTCTTCTTCCGTCGCATGACCGGCGACAATCCGATCGGGTGTATCGGCTTTGTTAGAGTGCGGAGTGGTAACGCAATCTCCCGCGCCGGGAAGAAGGTGGAGGATGCCGTGAAGAGGTGGGTTCTGATGGATGCCAAGTGCTCCCAGAGCTCGATGAAGCTACCGACCGCATTCCCCGTCTCTGAGAAGTGGTGGCGTTATGAGAAGATCACCGACCCTTCCCTGACGCCATTGGTAAAGAAGATGGATAAGGACCTGAAGAGCGCGAAGCTGACGGGGGCCATGTTCATCAAGGAGTTCCTAAGGCAGCGCATCTCGCCCCTTCAAGACCGCCCCCACCCCTTGTGGAAGCTTGGTGGTGATGAAGACAAGATCCGCCTCCGCCAGGACCACCTTCCCGAGGAGGAGCTGCGCAAGGTGTTGCTCTACCTGACGGGGAAGGACCCGAGCGATCCTCTAGAAGGTTGGCTTCCGTTGTACTGCCGTGATGACGCCGAGGAGGTCATCACAGCCATGCCTGTCTTCAACGAGCTTGGGCTCGTGCGGCCGGGGCCTTCCCTGCCTCCTACATCTTTGGTGCACCTGTCCTCCTGGGAGCAGCCTGCCTTCGCCGACGCCATCCCGATCGGCTCCAACCGCAGGTTCTCCTACTCCCAAGAGTTCGGATCCAGCCGCTCCGCCTCTGCGCCCACTGCTGAGCATGAAGAGGAGCTATGCCTTCGTCGGCTAGTAATTCTGTCCCATAACCTTGCTTGTTGGTTCCTGAAGCGATACTTAGCGTCTTCTCTTGTCGTTAGGCAGCAGCCATCGAAGAAGCAGAAGGAGGGCACGGAGGCTGCCGCGGCTGCAGGTGCTGAAGAGGCTGCCGCGTTCCTGGTGAAGGAGAGTACCGCTACCTCGATGCCATCTCCCGAGGACATGGATGCCCGTCCTCAGGAGGTGCCGGCGCCCTTGGCAGGCCTGACCCCTCCGGCGCCCATCCTTACGACGGCTGCTGAGGCCAACAAGCCTCCGGAGCCCTCGGTCCTTCCTGAGGCTGAGGTTTCTTTTGCCTTGGCACAGAGGGCGTCTCCTCCCTTGCCTAGAGCGTGGCTGAGTCATGGTTCTCCTTCCCCCTCCGGGTCCCTGGAAAAGGCAAGGGCGGCGCTGGACCTCCTCCAGGGTGAATTTCAGGGCCCGGATCATCGTTCAGTGTAGGAACGCCTGGGGCTGATCTCTGGTTGGCTCAAGACTGATGCATCTGTTCGCACGACCTTGGGTTCTACGGAGGAGGCCTAGAAGGCGCTCGAGGTGGTCGCCATGGTACACAACCTTGCGCGGAAGGAGGCCACAGAAGCTGACGACCGGTGCCGCGTGGCGGAGGCCGATCTGAAGGCTCTCCAGGACCAGCAGGCCGCCCAGGCCAGCCAGTTACAGGAGTGTGAGGAGAAGCTGAAGGCCCAGGAAGCTGTTGTCGCCAACCAAGACGCCGAGGTGAAGAAGACGACCTTAGAGCAGGCTGGTGAGGGTGACCGTTTGATGAAGCTGAAGGAGGAGGTGGAGGCAGCCCAAGTGCCCCTTGCCGAGGCCAGGAAGGCGGCCGCCATGGAACGCAGCACTCTTACCTCCCTCGAGGCACGTTTCCACAAGGCCCAGAAGGTGCTCTTTGAGGATGATCCGAAGAAGGCAGTGGTGACGACCCCGAGGGAGAGCCCCGCTGCTCTGCTTCCTGAAGTCTTGATGGCGCTTGAAGATACTGTCGACGGGTTTGCCTCCTTGGTGGAAAGCGATGCACGCTCACTTTCTTACTCGGCTCTGACGTGCCTCTTCAGCCATCTTTATCTCCAGGATGCCAGCTTCGACCTCTCCTCCATCCTTACTCCGGTGGTGTCCAACTCCTAGGATGCTACTGCTGCCGCTGTGAAGAGATTCGTGGATGCCATGCTGAGTAAATTCTTGGTCGTTGGTACTCAAACTGAAACAGGTGGAATGGGCGACGCGCCTGGTGATGAGGTTCTGCTGGCGGGCGGTGGTGATGCCCAAGTCTGAAGAGGTGGCCCGGCGATTCTGTTTTTTCCTTGTCTGTCCTGTATCATGCAACATGCCTCGGGGAGGCGTTTAAAACTATTTGCTTGGAATAATATGTCTTGTAATAACTAGATTATGCCCCTTTAGCTTTTCCGTTTGCTTTGCTGTTCTGCGTCGGCAGAGCCCGGCCCCGTGCGTACCTCAGCTGTCGTTGGGTCATTTGGATCACCAGGACGAGCCCAAGAGGTGAGGGGCTACATGACTAGTTAGGCTCCTGAGACGCGATGCTTAAGAGTCTTCCTTGACATGCGAACAACTTAGGAAAAGGTGCAGGGGCAAGCCTTGGTGTTCTGCGTCGACAGGTGTCAGTGTCAAAACCGGCAGATCTCGGGTAGGGGGTCCCGAACTGTGCGTCTAAGGCTAATGGTAACAGGAGGCGGGGGACATGATGTTTACCCAGGTTCGGGTCCTCTCTATGGAGGTAATACCCTACTTCCTGCTTGATTGATCTTGATGAATATGAGTATTACAAGAGTTGATCTACCACGAGATCGTAATGGTTAAACCCTAGAAGTCTGGCCTATGAGATTATGATTGTTGTTGTCTCTACGGACTAAACCCTATAGTTTATATAGACACCAGAGGGGGCTAGGGTTACACAAATTTAGTTATAGGGAAAGGAATCTACATATCTGAATCGCCAAGCTTGCCTTCCATGCAAAGGAGAGTCCCATCCGGACACGGGAAGAAGTCTTCTATCTTGTATCTTCATAGCCTAACAGTCTGGCCCATGTTAATAGTCCGGCAGTCCAAGGAACCCTTAATCCAGGCCTCCCTCGGTAGCCCCTGAACCAGGCTTCAATGAAGATGAGTCTGGTGGGCAGATTGTCTTCGGCATTGCAAGGCGGGTTTCTCCTCTGAATATCCCAAAATCGTCTCAGAACTAAAATAGTTTTCGGCTCTGCAAAACGAATCCCACACACAACCGTAGAGAGTATAATATTTTCACGAGTCCAATCTGCTGACAATTTTTGTAGCACGACATTACATCATCACACGGCCATTATGTTGAATAGTTTTCTAGCCTGCCACTCTAGGTTTCGGGAGGCGGTTTTTATTGGCATGTCTTGTCAAAGCAGAGATCGTGTCCCCTTTTTGCGGGATCTTCATCAACACGGGCGTGGATAACCCAACCGTTCTGTTAGCACGATTCCTTAGGAATAGACATGTTTTATGGCCATGGAGGGGACGTTTGATATTCATCGCCTTTATAAAGGGACTAAGACCTGTCCATTTCTTTCCACGCCAATCCTTTCCTCTACCTCCCACCTCAAGTTCCAACACCCAAGGGTCAATCTAGTTGCTTCGAGCTTCTAGCCTTGTCCAGACCCAGCCTTCAAGGCCGGTGGATGACCTCTTCTATAACAGAGGAGGATATCACAAAGCTCATGGAGGCACGATACCTGACTGCGGAAATCCTCCACAGGCTTCCTGCTCAAGGGCAGGTTATTCCTACTCCCAGATCCAATGAGAGGGTCGTGTTTATCTCTCACTTCCCTGAGGGCTTGGGTTATCTCTTCATCCCTTTGTTTGAGGGCTCATGTTTTATTATGGGCTAGATTTCCATGATCTAGTTCCAGACTCCTTCCTTCACATCTCGGCGTTCATCATCACGTGCGAGGCCTTCCCCCGTATTTCCCCACACTTTCGCTTATGGCTTAAGACATTCAACGTGAAACCAAAGGTAATCGGCGGGAAACAAGTGGAGTGCGGAGGTGCTTCAATAAACAAACTTACCACTTCTCCTTGGCCGAAGGGCTCCTTCACAGAATGTTTTAACCTATGGCAATGGGAGTGGTTTTACATTACCGAACCCCGTGGTAAAAAGTGGGCAGCTACACCTGCGTTTTGAGTCTGGCCCTCCCTTACAGCTTGCATCGTGGATTAACAAGGGGCTGGACTGGGGATCCATTGATGAAGTGCAGACGTTGCAAAGTTGCATTCGGAGCCTTATTGAAAAGGACACCGGTCTTACCAATGTAATCCAAGTAATGCTAGTCCGCCGGATCCTACCGTGCTAGCGGCGTCCTCTGCGTATGTGGGAGTTCAATCCGAAAGGTCCACGGACCCTTCAGCACTTCTCCGGCACAATGCTCAGAGGGATGCGCAAATTATTCTTCGGTGCACGAAAACAGTGGTCAGAAACTACAGGAGACCTCGGTCTTGACTGCAATCATTCGGATACCCCGGTAAGCCCTTAACTCCCAAACACAGGTAGTCAAATTCCTCATAACAAGGATGCTA
>NW_025226790.1:0-5110 GCF_018294505.1 Triticum aestivum | reverse complement strand
AGCACCTTTTCCTCTTTCTCATAATGCCTAATAGGTATCTCAAAATATTTAGAAAGACATGAAGCAAAGATAACTCCAAAAAAGGGGCCTTAGCAACCATAGCGCCTAAACTGAAAGTTCTATCATGAACTAAAGCATGGTGTAAAATGGCAAGGTCAGGAGCATTGAGGCCCCCACTGTTCCAACGACCAATTAAACATCTACTAGCAAATATTGCATAGTAACATAGAACAGGAAAATGTATACTAGTAGTTCTTGCATCTGGCACTTTCCTACTTTCCCCTACAGTAACTTTATGAATAAATTATGCCACATCACTAGGATGTGGTTCCTCAACGATGCCCTCAAAAGGCAACTTGCAAACCACACAAAAATCATAGAGTGACATCTCCTTGAACTCATCATATAAATAAAAATCTACCGAAGGTGGTGATCTTCTAGCATGGAAATGAAAGTTTTGCACAAAAATATTAGTGAGTAGGAGATATTGATCACACTTATCGTGAATGAATTCAGTGATGCATGCATTCTTAGCCAAGTAATAAAAGTCTTCATAAATTCCAGCGACCTTCAAGAATGCATCACGAGGCCATTCACACAGCTGAACCTCCGTGATGCGAGGAAGATTATACATGGGGTTTTATTCTCTTCATTCTGCTTTTCCTTCGAACCTCGGCTCGAGGAGCCCCTCAATAATCTCTTCAACATTTTCTTCCTCTGAAAATTTCTGAAATTTTTAGTGACTCAAAATAAAAGTGAACCAAACTCAACAAGATTGATAGCAACTACAACCACAAGTGCCTAGAAGCTATATCATGCATTAAAACTACCTTGGACCATATAAATTTGACATGCAAGCTCAAGAACAGGGTCACCTCAGCAGCAAACATTTGCAATTAATAAAGCACTACAACAAAAATTAATTGGACCATTGGAGGAGTCACATACCAAAGAAAAATCCCCCAAAGCAGTTTTGTGAATGGAGCTTTGAGCAAGGAGATCGAAAATGGCAGCAAAACGAGCAAGAACATGAGTTTGAGCTACGGGATGATTTTTCTGGAGGAAGACGAAGTGTGTGGCTGCTGGAATAAGTGGAGGGGGGCCACATGGGGCCCATGAGGCAGGGGGTGCGCCCAGGGGGTAGGGCGCGCCCTGCACCCTTATGGCCAACTGGTGCACCCCCCCAGGTGCGTTCTAAGTGCCAGAAATTCTCAAATATTCAATAAAAAAGCATACAATTTTCAGGGCATTTGGAGAACTTTTATTTTTGGGGTATTTTTTATTGCAAGGATAATTCAGAAAACAGAGAGAAAATGCTATTTTTATTTATTTATTCTAAATAATAGAAAGTAAAACGAGGGTACAGAAAGTTGTGCTTTCTAACTCCATCCATCTCATGCTCATCAAAAGGAATCCACTAACAAGGTTGATCAAGTCTTGTTAACAAACTTCTTCCGAAGGACATGACACCCAAGAATTTTCGAATAACAGTAGGTTACCTCAATGGGGATATCCTTGTCCCCAACAATAAGAATATCATATTTCTTTTAGACTATAGGAAGAGTGAATTCAAAACCTCCAATAGTAATAGTTGAAATTTTCCAATAGAATTGATACTATGAACTTGAGGTTGTTTCTTCGGAAAGTTCACCATATGCTCATTACCATTAACATGAAAAGTGGCATTGCCTTTGTTGCAATCAACTACAGCCCCTGTAGCAGAAAAGTTCTACCAAGGATGATCGACATACTGTCGTCCTTGGGAATATCAAGAATAACAAAGTCCATTAAAATAGTAATGTTTGCAACCACAACAGGCACACCCTCACAAATACCGATAGGTATAGCAGTTGATTTATCAACCATTTGCAAAGAGATTTCAGTAGGTGTTAACTTATTCAAATCAAGTCTACGATATAAAGATAAAGTCATAACACTAACATCGGCTACAAGATCACATAAAGCAGTTTTAACAAAGTTTCTTTTAATGGAGCATGGTATACTTGGTACTCCTGGATCTCCTACTTTCTTTGGTATTCCACCCGTAAAAGTATAATTGGCAAGCATGGTGGAAATTTCAGCTTCTGGTATCTTTCTTTTATTTGTAACAATTTCTTTCATATACTTAGCATAGGGATTCATTTTAGGCATATCAGCAAACGCATACGCAAAAAGATAGGTCTAATCATTTCAGCAAAGCTCTCAAAATCCTCATCATCCTTTTTCTTGGATGGCTTAGGAGGGAAAGGCATGGGTTTCTGAACCCATGGTTCTCTTTATTTACCGTGCTTCCTAGCAACGGAATCTCTCTTATCATAACGCTGATTCTTTGATTGTGGGTTATCAAGATCAACAGCAGGTTCAATCTCTTCATCATTATCATTACTAGGTTGAGCATCAACATGATTCTCATTATTAACATTATCACTAGGTTCATGTTCATCACCAGATTGTGTTTCAGAATTAGAAATAGAAATATCATTGGGATTCTCAGGTGTGTCAATAACAGGTTCATTAGAAGCATGCAAAGTCCTATCCTTATTCTTTTTTTATTAGAAGGACTAGGTGTATCAGTATTTGTTCTCTGAGAATCTTGGTCAACTCTCTTAGGATGGCCATCGGGATACAAAGGTTCCTAGGTCATTTTACCACCTCTAGTCATAACTCTAACAGCATTATCATTATTCTTATTATTTAACCATTGAGCAAATCATCTTGTGCCATAAGTACTTGTTCTACTTGAGTTGTAACCATGGAAGCATGTTTACTAACAAGCTTAAGATAACTTTTAACTCTATACATATAATCACTGAAGTGTTCAACCGTATAAGCATTATGTTTCAATTGTCTACCAACATAAGCATTGAAGTTCTCTTGTTTAACAATAAAATTATCAAAGGCATCCAAGCATTGACTAGTAGACTTATTATGAGGAATATCACCTTCATCAAATCTATGGAGAGAATTTACCTTTACTACCTATGTCGGGTTATCAAGATCATGTATCTCTTCAATAGGCGATAAATTGTTAACATCTTCAGCTTTAATACCTTTTTCTTTTATAGATTTCTTTGCCTCTTGTATATCTTGAGGATTGAGAAATAGAATACCCCTTTTCTTCGGAGTTGGCTTAGGAGTTGGTTCAGGAAGTTTCCAATCATTATCATTGCTCAGTATATTATTCAATAGCAATTCAGCTTGCTCAATAGTTCTTTCCCTGAAAGCACAACCAACACAACTATCCATGTGGTCTCTAGAAGCATCGGAAACCAGCATGATTGCTACAGCCGTTGTCGATACCCGAATGGTAGTGGGATAAACTTGGCATGGATTTTATCACTGGATTACGCATGACTCATTCAGGCTATGACTCTATCTTGGTTGTAGTTGATCGTTTGACGAAACTAGACCATTTCATCCCGGTGAAGAGAACTTATACGAGTGCTAAGTTAGCAAAGATATACAGGACCAGGATCCTATGTCTGCATGGAGTTCCGAGGACCATTGTATTAGATAGAGGAACACAGTTTACTTCAAAGTTTTGGAATCAGCTGCATGAAACTTTGGGTACTAGGCTAGAGTTTAGTACAACGTTTCATCCACAGACAGATGGACAGACCGAGAGAGTCAATCAGATTCTAGAGGACATGTTGAGAGTTTGTGCGCCAGATTATGGATCTAGTTGGGATGACAACTTGCCCTATGCAGAGTTCTCCTATGACAACAGTTATCAAGCCAGTTTGAAGATGGCCCCTTTTGAAGCTTTTGTATGGAAGGAGGTGCAGGACACCGTTATCATGGGATGAAGTTGGAGATCGATAGTTGTTTGGACCAGACTTAATCAGAGACTCTGAGGAGAAGGTTAAGTTGATTCGAGACAGGCTCAAGGTAGCCCAATCTAGGCAGAAGAGTTATGCAGATACGAAATGCAAGAAGGTAGCTTACGAAGTCAGAGACAGAGCACATCTTCGTGTGTCCACACTTCGAGGAGTTAAGCGTTTTAGAGTCAAGGGGAAGCTAGCACCACGTTTTGTAGGACCCTATGGAGTTTGGAACGCATGGGAGAAGTTGCGTACAAGTTGGAATTGCCTGAAGGAATGTCAGGAGTTCATGATGTGTTTCATGTTTCCCAGTTGAAGAAGTGCCACACAGAGATGGCCGACATTACTCTGAGAGATACAGTGCCGCTGGAAGCAATTCAATTGGATAGTGATCTGACCTATGAAGAGAAGCCATTCTAGATTCTCGAGTTTTCCAGCCTAGTTACTCGCAGCAAGGTTATCAAGTTTTGCAAAGTTTAGCGGAGCCATCATACCGAGGAGGAAGCCACCTGGGAGAGAGAAGAAGACCTCCGCAAAGACCACCCAAACCTTTTTGCTGACCAACCCGAATCTCGAGGGCGATATTCACCTTAAGGGGGGTAGGTTTGTAACATCCCAATTTTCAATTTGGATGTTATACATAGATCATCATACGCATATCATATTTTATTTGCATTTTGTTGTGATACTAGAAATCTTAAGAAACTCAAGGACCCAAGGAGAGAGTTGCAGGTTTCACAAAATTTTCATATTTGAATTTAGTTCAAATTTGAAAAGAGGATCAATATGATTTTAATAATTTCTCTCCAATTGTTTCCAACAACAAAAAATAAATGAGAGAAGATAAAATGACTTCTTCAACAGAAGAGAAATATTGGAGAAGAAATTTTGAAATGAAATTATTATTTTTATTTGTATTTTATTTGTTATTTTATTTGAATTAGAGAAAAATATGCATTTTTGAAAATTGCATTTTGTCCAGAAAAATGTTCATCTTGTCCTAAATATTAGGTAGGGACGATGAAAATTGTTTCCAGAATTTTTAGAATTTTTTATATTTTATTAGGATTTTCTTCTACGCGCAAATTGTTTAAGAAAAATCTGCACGCGACCTAACTAGGCCGGCCCAGCCGAGCCGGGCCATAGCCTAGCCGCCGCCAACCGCCTCCGCCGTCCCGTGCGAGCACCGCACTCCGGCGAGGGGGAGTCTGGGTTGGACCCGCTGCCGCCGCCCCTCGAGCAAGCCGAGGCCCCCCTCAGGCATTTATATGCCGCAGGCGCCACCCCTC
>NW_025226789.1:0-5115 GCF_018294505.1 Triticum aestivum | reverse complement strand
TTTTTTTTTAAATTCTAGCAAATCCAAAACTCGTCTGAAATTCATGAAACTTGACATGCTATCATGGAATGGCACCCGACATGTTGTGGTATTTTTCGTGTCCATTTTGAGAGAAGAAGCACTCGAATAACAGTTAATAAAGGCATTTTGGAAAAAAAATAACTGCCACTGTAACATCCCAAACATTGTACAATTCAAATCGTGTGCGTTATGTAAGAATTCACGTGACGCCACGTGTCTTCGTTTTAATGTCTATAGGAGGTGTCGTGCGGATAGCTGCTTGACTGAACGGGAGGCGTGCGAGCGAAGTCCAGTGCGCAGGCTGGCCGAGAGGCGTGCAAGCTATCCTCCAATGTGGAGGCTCACTGGGAAGCGTGCGAGCTATACGCTGCGTAGGCTCCCTGGGAAGCGAGCCCTTTAACTTCCATGGTCGCCCACCTTCCTCTCCATTAATGGTGCCCGAGCTGCTGCTTAATACGGGAGGCCTTACTGTTCGCCTCCCATTCCACTCCCTCCCATGGACCTCCACCAACGCCATGGTGCAGAAGGATCATCTGCCACTAGTCTTCAAGTTTGGTGAAGTCGACTCCAAGCGGGAGGAGATAGAAAATAAGGAGGAATGGGGCCTCATGGACATGGCCCAGAACAAGATGGTCACGGCGGTTGCTGCCGCCGCTCCCATCCCAGCTCCCATGCCTGCACCCGCGCCCGTGCTAGCGACAATCCCAGTAGCATTGACGGGTTGGTCACCGAGCACTATCACAGAGCTAGAAGCCGCGGGCGTCAACGAGGTCTTCGCGGACCCGCGGGAGGTCGTGTACATGCCAGCGCCAGCGCCCGTGCCTGTGTGCGCCCCTCCACTCACCGTGGCACCGATCCCCGTGCATTTGGCTCCACCCGTCCTTTCCGTGCCCGTGTGCGTGCCCTCCTCAACGGCATGAGACGCCGCCGTCGACCGTTACCTATTAGTGGCGCCAGCTGCCGTCCTTTCATGCAAAGACATGATATTTGATTTACAATTTAAGAACATTCTATGATACCTTGAAGACTTCAACAATGGCATCCCGGAGGACGAAAATGACAAGGACGGCGCGGCACGCCGCCGCCGGAAATAGTTTTTTTTCTTGGGTTTAATACTGTATCTCGATAATATGAATATGAATTTGCAGTGTGATTGAATGAAATATATGGTTTGAGCGAACTTGCTTTTTTCTCTCTTAATGTACAGACTTATCAAATGATTTTCTTTTGAAAAAAAGTCAATGGATTTTAAATATAAAATACTCATCGCAAACGTTTTAGTTAGAACACCCGTATGCAAAATGACAGCTTCCCCAGGAAGCCAAGGGAAAATGGGCCAAGCTGGATTTGTGCAACTCTTGAGCGCAAACGTTTCAGATAGAACACCCGTATGCAATGTGAGAGCAGGATTTGTGCATCTCTTATGCAAATGGTTGTTTTGGATGACCCGTGTGCAAGCACTTACAAACAATTTGGTAAGATTTGCATCTGTTATATTGGTTATGTTGCCATTTGTCAAATTGGAAAGATTGACATTTGTTGATCTAGTAACATTGCCATTTGTCAACATCATAACACTGCGATTTGTCAAAATATGCAACTGAAAATCACTACCAGTATCTAATTTTTGCAACTAAAATTCAGTAATTAAGCATAGATTTCATTCATAGATTAAGCAGTCATTCTTTATACAAACAATTCAACTTGATAGCTGAACCAACCAAAATTTTCCCCAATTGTTGCCAACCACGTACTGAAATAGCTAGTTCTACTTTATATACTAGCTAATTTTAAGTATGTTGTACAGTTCCACCACATCTATAGTTAGATGAACTGAACAAAATAGCCCCTAAATACTACTACTGCTATGGTTGGGCTTTGTACTACTTCCAGCAGTCTCTCCTCCACCGAGCGCACTAAGTAAGAGGAAGAGGAGGAGGAGCCTACCGATGAGATGGACAACTGCAATACGGTGCCTGCCGATGCTGCACCTTCAGCGATGCTCGCCTCGAACGCCCTCTGCCACTCCAGAAGACCCCTCTTGAAGCGGTGGTTCTCCTCGTAGATATCCTTATTCCTCGCCTCTGCGTCGGCGTGTGCCGCAGCCACGGCGGTGGTAAGGCTCTTTGCATGCTCAACGAGGTGCTCCTCCTCCTCCCGCAAGAACTCAATGTAGCGCGCAAGGTCGCTGCCACACATGTGGGCCTCCACCTCCGCCTCCTTCCTTCAAGAAGCGATGGCGGAGCGGGTGATGATCCCGGCAGTCGATGGTGGGCTGGCGGCCATGGCGGTCGACGATGGGGTGGCGGCCATGACCACCACCTCCCGCCTTCGGGTCGCGGTGGCAAAGCGGGTGATGGACATGGTAGCCGGCAGTCGCGTGGCGGCCACGACGGCCACCTCCCGCCTTCGGGTCACGGCGGCGGACCAGGCGATGGCCCTTGCTTTCGAGGGTAGTGTGGCGGCAACGGCGGCCAGCAACAGCTGTCGATGGGCAGCGGCAGTGGAGCGTGTGGTGCATGTTCCACGCAGTTGTCTGGTGACAGCGGAGTGGCTGAGCGACCATGATGGACCGGTGCCATTGGTGATTGTGGGAGAAGAAGACGAGATCAGCTATAGGGAGGGAAGGGCAAATGTGACGCAGGACTCGCCGGGCGTGAGGGTTTATATAGCAGGCCGGTAAGCATTGGGATTTTGGGGGATTTCACCAAGTCGGGCATGAAGCTTGTGCGGGAACCTGCGAGTTTGTGTGGGAACACGCTCACCGGCTACTCATTGGCGCCACCGTTTAGCCAAAAGAACGCCCCCGCGTGCTGTGCAAGCTTGCACTGTAAGCCTACTGCGGCAGCGGTGTGACAAGATGTGCGAGAGCAGGACGAAAGGGCACGTACACATATGGCTAATAAAAAATCATTTGTGATTTAATTACCTACTATACCCCCGTCCTGGTTTATAAGTAGGATTTAACAAATAAAATACAAATGCATGTCGCCAAAGATTATATAGTTGGATTCGTATTTGAACATAGTTTCCAATTATATAATTTTTATAACATGCATTAACATTTTGTTGGTTAAATTTTGGGGCAAAGTGTGGCACAGAATATAAAGGGGACTATAGACCAAGACGGAGGTAGTAGCACACGGCCGCTCTCTACGCAGTGACGCAAGTGTCTGCCGGCTTGTAGGCGGCCATTTCCTGCGTGTTCAACTGATCTATGCGGGTGGTTGCTTGCGGTTGAGGCGGTCGCGGCGTGCTCTACTCGCGTCTCGCCGCGCGCACTTTGCTCTCTCGTCCCCCCGAGTGCTCTGCCCTCATCCCTCCACGCGCGCTTCCAGTGTTTGGGCAAGCGCACGATCACGCACGTTCGTGTGCATGCGGTTGCGCCGGGCGCAGCACGACAATGTAGTTACCCGCTGCAAAAACTGCCATGAGGACGCGCCGAGAATCCAGGCCGCCCAGCCCCCATTTATTCCTGTGGCCATTCACTTCATCTCTCGCGTCACATGACACAATAAGCACACCCACAACGACACATACAGAGAGGATATCCAGCGGTTCCAATGGCGATCCTCGTGGCTCCAATGGCGCTCCCAGCAGCCGACGACAACAATGGCAGGCAGTTCACCACGCATCACATAGTGAACACCCACGTGAGGGGCAGGCCCTCTCAGTGGTGCACATGAACGATCCGGTGTCGGTGGAGAGCTCCATCCAAACTATGGAGCAGTTCCTTGCTGATGACAAGTACCAAGTGGTTGGCTTCAACCTCGAGTACACCATCGGTCGTGTCGGGCACGATCAGAAGGTTCCCATCGCCCAGTTATGCGTCCAACATGACGTCGTTGTCTACCACTACCACCTGGCCGCAAGGCCTTGCGAGCGTTTCTCCAGGTTTATCAACAGCTCCGACTACAATTTCGCTATGGTGGACACCACCAATGATCTAAAAGTGCTCAAGGTTTCGAGCATGAAATACCGGAATCTTGTCAACATCCAGGACCACTACATGGTCTTGGGCAGCGACAACAAAAAACAGAACTCCCTGGTTGACCTCGCCTAGGCCATCATTGACCCTACTACATGAAGATGAAGGATGAGAGCAAGAAGGACAAGAAATCCTAGCACAGTGTTTGGCATGAGAGACTGGATGAACAACACGTCAAGTACGCGGCCAAGGACGCGTACACAAGCTATGAGATGTATAGGCGGATCGTTGACATGAGGAAGTGTCTTCTTCATGCCCCAGACGAGGGATCGAGCCATAGAGCACTGGCGGGAGCGTCACAAGAAGTAGATGACTAGACGATTGTTTCTCCTACTTTTTTTGAAACAGAATTTCTCCTACTTTAGAATGCATGCAATTGTTTATTGAGGTGTGTGTGAATGATCTGTATAGTCACCTATGTAATTGGATGTTTGTTTAAGTTATACACACACACGCACACACACGCACATATATATATAATATATATACATGCACACGTTATTCTTCTGTAGACAGAGAAAATCACACGACTTATTAGCAGCAATCGTCTGTGTTATTATTGGTCCTCGCACACATTTTTTATCACGGACCTATTTGCCGTGTATCACACACATCTTGTTCAGTTGAACCGTTTCCATTGTGTTGGGCAATAAAGGCTACAAAGAGGGATCTACAGCAGCAAGGACCAGCTTCCCTACCGATAGATCATCTAATAGAACTCCCAAGTTAACTGTGCTGAGGCTGGAGTAGTCATGAGATAGGTGACCGGATGGGAAGTGGACTCGATATTAACTAGTTGGATGGGTAACTGCAAAGGTTTATTATAAACCTTTGTAGAGACCCATCCATCTAGTTAATATCGAGGTCTTTGTTTTGTAATTTTTGACATTTTTTGTTTTTTGAACACATGTTGATTGGCTTGAAGAAGGTCTATCTCATTACTTTTTGATAATTTTTATTTTTTGAACACACAAATTAACCTCTATGTACTTGTTCTGAAATTAACCTCTAGGCCTATTTGCCGCGGATCATACACATCTTGTTAACTTGAACCATTGATGTTCTCTTCCCTAATCCAAACAGTTCACTCGAGTGAACCGTATGCC
>NW_025226788.1:0-5118 GCF_018294505.1 Triticum aestivum | reverse complement strand
CGCCTATGATACGTCGACATGTGGCACGACCCAACAGAGGCCCATTCCTGTGAAAAGGCTGGCCCAGTAAAAATTAGCAGGCCAGCCCATATAAGGCCTACTTGTGTCAGGTCCATTTAAGCCCATGGCCCATACGAGATGTGCCAATTCGGCCCGTCAACGTCCCATTAAAGATTTGACACCATTGCAGCCCATCGTCAGTTCGAGCCCGTTAACAACCCGCTATATATCTGGGCTCAATATCGGCCCGATGAGATTTTGGCCTGTTAACAGCCTGTTTAATGGATGGGCCAAATTTTAGGATGTACATCTTTCGGCCTTTTAGCGACCCATTTAAATGTTGGGCTAGTTTCCGGCCCAGTGTGTCTTTCAGCCTGTTGACGGCCCATAAATCTGATGGGCCATTTGTTGTCGGACCTGAGTTTCGGCCTTTTAGCGGCCCATTTAAGTGTTGGGCCAATTTTCTGGCCCGGTGTCACTTTCAGCCTGTTGACGACCCATAAGTCAGTTGGGCCATTTGTAGTCGGACCTGAGTTTTGGCATTTTAGTGACCCATTTAAGTGTTGGGCCAATT
This sequence comes from Triticum aestivum, assembly GCF_018294505.1. Taxonomy (NCBI): domain Eukaryota; kingdom Viridiplantae; phylum Streptophyta; class Magnoliopsida; order Poales; family Poaceae; genus Triticum; species Triticum aestivum. Next base: position 4,544 of record NW_025226788.1, on the reverse strand, counting down.
CCAGGCCCTGTGTATCTTTCGGCCTGTTAACGGACCATAAATTAGTTGGGCCATTTGTAGTCGGACCTTAGTTTTGGTCTTTTAACGGCCCATGCCCTTCATGGTCCAATACCATCCGGGTTTCAATTCGGCCTGCTAAAGGCCCACAACACAGTTGGGCAATTTACAATACGACCTGACTTTTAGCCTCTTAGCGGCCCATGGTCTTCATGGTCCAGTACAAGCCCGCTGTCTCTTTCCGCCTGCTAAAGGCCTACAGTATAGTTGGGCCATATGTAGCCCAAACTTAGTAACGGCCTGTTAACGACCCGTGAAATAAATTGGGGCCACCTGTTGCCCACTTTGATGTCGGCCTGTTAACGACCCGGAAGGTAAGAGGGCCCACCATTAACTTTCGGCCTAGTAACGGCCCATTAACTTAATGGGCCCACTAAAGTTCGTACATGTCTTTAGGCCAAATTAGATAATTTGAGCCCATTACGACGAGCAATTATGCACAGGACCAAAACCAATCACGCAAACGTACGGCATACAGGGAACAACATTGCACATCCAGCATATATTATAGGAAATTACATCCACTGGACAATCAAAGATTGATGCCAGTGCAAATAAATGAGCAGAACCTAACCATCTACAACGTCACAATCTGCAACCTCAGCATAGATGACGCCCATAAGCATGTGGGCAAGTTCTTTCTGCTTTGCTACACTGTCTCTGAAAACATCGACCAGTTGTTGTCCCGCACGACTCTGCACCTCTGATTCATCGACCATTTCCATCATTGCTTCAGCCATTAATTGGTTCACAAACATACATTTATTCCGTTGCATTCGAGACAGAGGATACTGAACAGATTCAGATGGCGATTTTGGCAGGCTTGTATTATTGATAGTGGAGAGTGTCTCGACCACTGCATCATAACATAAATTAGGACGGGAACCAAATAGATTAATCACGAGTTATTGCCATATTACCTGGCCTAGATTTACTGGAAAGAAACAATGGGGTTGCCTTGCTGTTTTCAGAGTTTTTCTTCTTATCTTCAGCAACCTGCACAAAATTAACACACTAGCATTGCTATCATTGGCCAAGTCAGATAATAGGAAAGCAACATTGACACAACCAACATTTGGGCAAGTAGCCTACACCAAATTAACACAATATGGCACAACTATCATCAGCCAGGTAAGGTAGTACGAAAGCAACATTGACACAATGAATGAATGGGCAACCAGAGAAGCACTACAATTCAGTAATGTGCGTGATATGCGATAGTACATTCATGCAGCTTGGTATGCAAAACTACCAGGCAGTTTTCCTTACAAAAATCAACATTGGCGCCTTTAACATTTTGCTACCACTAATTTTAGATTAGATAAAGGTTAGATTCACGCCAATTAACAAAATACATGTTGATGTAAAAATATAGTGATATACAAAAAGTACTTACATCAGCATTGGAGCACAAAGAATTCCCGCAAGATATTTTACTCGAATACGATCCCAATGGAGGAAGTCTTCTATCGTTTAACCTTATTTTCTAAAAGAGAGATGGGTAAGAAACATGTAGAAAATATGATCAGAATGCTATAAAATTTCATGATGCAAGGATACGCACACGCTTCTTAGAATGGAGTTGACATTCTTTTGCTGGACTGGAGCGGACTAGTTCTTTGGCCACTGGAATCTGCTTATTATCAGTGGGAGTTGGGTTTCTCTGTGCTGGAGTAGTATCTATGAAAAATGAAGTTGGTTTATTATCTCCTGACATTTGGATCTTTTGCAAAGACCTGGTTTGTAACCCTTCAGATTCTAACAAAGCCATCTTCCCCTTGCATGCCTTATATAGAAGAATGGTGATTCAGTTATAAAACATGCTACAACAGAGATGGAATAGGTACCGAAGAATAGAAGACATATTGACATCTATTCCCTCCATCCGGAAATAAATGGACGGGTCTAGGCGTATTTTAGTTCTAGATACATCCAGTTTTATCCATTTCTGCGACATTTAATCCGGACGGAGGGAGTATGATGTAAGAGCTAGGGATACGACAGGACAACACAGTAAAAAAAACACTGAAAAACCCACTGCAGAACCAAAGTATTCGAACCCACTAATATGAGATAGTACACTTATGCAGCTCAGGATGCAAAACTACCATGCAGTTTTCCTTACAAAAATCAACATTGCGGCCTTTAATCATACATTTTTCTACAACTAAATTTAGATCAGATAAAGGTTGGATTCACGCCGATTAACAAAATACATGCTGATGTAAAAATATACTAATATACAATAGGTACTTACATCTACATTGGAGCACAGAGAATTCCTGCAAGAATCTTTCCTCATAAATGATACCATTGCAAAAATTCTTCTATCTGTTAAGCTTATTTTCTAAAAGAGAGATGGCTAAGAAACATGTAGAAAATATGATCAGCATGCTATAAAATTTCATGATGCAAGGATACGCACACGCTTCTTAGAATTGAGTTGACATATTTTTGCTGGACTGGAGCGAACTAGTTCTTTGGCCACTAGAATCTGCTTATTATCAGTAGGACTTGGGTTTCTCTGTGCTAGAGCAGTATCTATAAAAACTGGAGTTGGTTTATTATCTCCTGGTGTTTGGATCTTTTGCAAAAGCCTTGTTTGTAACCCTTCAGATTCTAACATAGTCATCTTCCCCTTGCATGCCTTGTATAGAAGAATGGTGCTTTAATTATAAAACATGCGACAACAGAGAGATGGAATAGGTACTGAAGAATAGAAATGCATGAAATATTGACATGTATTCCCTCCATCCAGAAAAAAATGGATGGGTCTAGGCGTATTTCAGTTCTAGATACATCCCTTTTTATCCATTTCGGCAACATGTAATCCGGACGAAGGGAGTATGGTGTAAGAGCTAGGGATACGACAAGACAACACAACCAAAAAAACTAGTTGAATGTAAAACTATATGCTAGCGGAATACGTACATAAATAACTAAGGCAACATACACGTGTATGATTGGGAAAATAAGATGGTATTGCAACAGAGCACTAGAACAACACTTCAATGTAGAAAAACATGGTATGGCAGACAGATGAAGTACATACTGATGAATAACAATGCATAAGATATTCAGAAGCATGATGTATAAATTAAGCAGATGGCATTGCGATAGAGTAGAATGACAGTACTTGAATTTGAAAACATGTTATCATGAATGGAATAGGTACTGAAAAACAGTAAGGCATGACATATTTACATGCATGATCAGCATGCTAAGCACATGGCATTGCAACAGAGTAGATACACTCCAGGACATTATATGCATGTTGTACCCATATCACAGGCCAAGTTAGAGCAAGGACCTTGTGGGGTGAAGAGGATTCATCATCTTTCTGCAAGTCTTCTGAAGAACTGCCATTACATGTTCCATCATATTGGGTATCATTGACATCAAGTTTATTGGCCTTTACATTGCTCCGTGAGGTTCTTGTGGATATATCAGTGTGTGCAATTATATCTGACATGCATGGAAGACAACTAGTAGTTAGATTTATGTAAATGAGTGCCTGTAGGAGACGACATAAATAGTAGGACCGGGGTTAACTAGCAGCAACAGGTCTCATAAATTAAAGGGAGAACACAGATGAAAGCTACAGAATATGTATCGTTTGTACTCAAGATTAACTAGATGGCACACAAAAGTATTAAAGAACAACATAGGTAATACTAGAAGCGGTATAATACTATAATCACCAGCCTGTGGGATAGCATTGGCTGATGGATGATAACTATGGAACAACGTTACCTAAAGAACAAGTATCTTAGCTGAACTATGGAACAATGTGAACTCCTGAACAAGACCCGTAAGAGATCAACATGAATATACAGTGAAATGTGATGATCTATTTTCCGTGCTTAGATGAATAACAAAGCCATAAATGTTGCACACAAGTAAGATGAGGGTACAACCTATCTGGTTGCCATCCATAGGAGTGAGCATCATGTGCTGACTTGTCGATGGCCCTGTAGTTGTTGTGGCTGTCCATGTCGGGCACGCACATTCGATGTAGGGAACTGTTGAGTGGGGACTGTAGCTCCCTTCTGGTGTATGCTTCCCTTTTTGGAGCAGCTGCGGTGAGTCGGAAGACGGCGTGTCTGAAGATGCAGATAACGCATAATGTTAAGAACGACATATCTCTTTGATCCGAAGAAATACACTAAGAGATCAACAGCAAGGTACGAGAGTGGTCACACGTCTGTTGACTGAAGACTAAATTGGGGTCACACGATTTTATTTTATTTTGGTACTGTCCGATCTACGCTGGATGGCTTGATGGCCATCTTGTGCCTCCCGGCTGACACTGTTCGGAATCTTCCCCGAAGAGCCAGCGACCAACGGCAGAGCAGCCTGCCTCCGCCGTCCATGGCCCCAGCCAAAACCCCGCTCCCCGCCCCACCGCACTGCCGTGGTTATGCCGCCCCCGGACCAATCCACAAAGACTCCCCGTCATCCAGATCCGGCGGCGGCAGTACCTTCAA
>NW_025226787.1:0-5122 GCF_018294505.1 Triticum aestivum | reverse complement strand
GAGTCCATAGTTATTAGCTAGATGGTTTCTTCTCTCTTTTTGGATCTCAATACAATGTTCTCCCCCTCTCTTGTGGAGATCTATTCGATGTAATCTCTTTTTGCGGTGTGTTTGTCGAGATCCGGTGAATTTTGGGTTTATGATCAAGTTTATCTATGAGAAATGTTTGAATCTCCTCTGAATTCTTTTATGTATGATTGAGTTATCTTTGCAAGTCTTTTCGAATTATCAGTTTGGTTTGGCCTACTAGATTGATCTTTCTTGCCATGGGAGAAGTGCTTAGCTTTGGGTTCAATCTTGCGTTGTCCTTACCTAGTGACAGCAGGGGTTGCAAGGCACGTATTGTATTGTTGCCATCGAGGATAAAAAGATGGGGTTTATATTATATTGCATGAGTTTATCCCTCTACATCATGTTATCTTGCTTAAGGCATTACTCTGTTCTTTATGAACTTAATACTCTAGATGCAGGCAAGAGTCGGTCGATGTGTGGAGTAATAGTAGTAGATGCAGGCAGGAGTCGGTCTACTTGTTGCGGACGTGATGCCTATATACATGATCATGCCTAGATAATCTCATAATTATTCACTTTTCTATCAATTGCTCGACAGTAATTTGTTCACCCACCATAATAGTTATGCTATCTTGAGAGAAGCCTCTAGTGAAACCTATGGCCCCCGGGTCTATCTCTTATCATATTTGCTTCCAATCTACTTTTATTTGCATCTTTACTTTTTGTATCTATATTATAAAATACCAAAAATACATTTGTCTTATCATACTATCTCTATTAGATCTCACTTTCGCAAGTGGCCGTGAAGGGATTGACAACCCCTTTATTGTGTTGGTTGCGAGTTCTTTGTTTGTTTGTGTAGGTGCATGGGACTTTTGGGGAGCCTCCTACTGGATTGATACCTTGGCTCTCAAAAACTGAGGGAAATACTTACGCTACTATTGCTGCATCACCCTTACTTCTTCAAGGAAAACCAACGCAAGCTCAAGATGTAGCACACGGTCGGCGGGTCTCCTCCTCCGACTTACGTAAGTCCTTGTACTCTCGAATATCGATAAGGTAGTATGACCCATTGTTCAAGTTCTTGCTGACCACAAAGGGCCCTTCCCAAGGTGGTGATAACTTGTGCACATCAGTTAGATCCTGAATGAGCCAGAGCACCAAATCACCTTCTTGAAAGGTTCTGGACTTAACCCGACGGCGGTGGTAACAACGCAGATCTTTTTTGTAAATCGCCAAGCGGTATGCCGCAGGGTCACGCTTCTCATCTAACAGGTCAAGTGCATCTTGACGTGCTTGTTCATTATCAGCTTCAATGTAAGCCGCCACACGAGGTGAGTCGTGACGGATGTCACTAGGGAGAACTGCCTCTACTCCGTATACCATGAAGAAAGGCATGTAACCCGTAGAGCTTTTGGGGTAGTATTGATACTCCATATCACTGAAGGTAACTCCTCCACCCAACAACCGGGCGTTCTTTGCAAAGGAACCATAAGCCGTGGCTTGATGCCTCTCAAAATTTCTTGATTGGCTCTTTCAGCTTGACGATTGGATTGGCAGTGAGCTATTGATGACACGTCAAGTCGAATATGTTCACGTTGACAAACTCTTTCATGGCACCCTTGGACAGATTAGTGCCATTATCAGTTATGATGCTGTGGGAAAAGCCAAAGCAAAAAATCACCTTTTAATGAATTGAACCGCCGTTGCCGCATCACACTTTCTGACCGGCTCTGCTTTGACCCACTCTGTGAATTTTTCAACCGCCACAAAAAGGTGGGTCTTTTTATCCTTGGACCTTTTAAAAGGCCCAACCATATCGAGCCCCCAGACTACAAACGGCCAAGTAATTGGAATCATCCTCAATTCTTGAGCCAGCACGTGAGCTCGCCGTGAAAATTTATGACAACCATCACATTTACTGACCAAATCCTCCGCATGAGCATGAGCCATTAGCCAATAAAATCCATGGCGAAAAGCCTTGGCCACAAGGGACTTTGAACCGGCATGATGACCACAATCTCCTTCATGAATCTCACGAAGAATCTCATGGCCCTCCTTAGGAGAAACGCAACGCTGAAATGCCCCAGTGAAGTTGCGACGGTGCAACTCGCCCTTGGCAATTCTCATTGACTTAGACCACCGGGTTATCTATCTGGCCAAACTTTCATCCTCAGGTAATTCACCCCGGGTCATATAAGCCAAATATGGTATTGTCCAATCTAGGATAGCGTGAAGAGCCGCCACCAATTGTGCCTCCGGGTCAGGAACATCCAGATCCTCCTCTGTAGGCAACTTGACAGAAGGGTTATGCAGAATATCCAAGAAAGTGTTAGGTGGCACCGTCTTACGCTGAGACCCCAACCAGCTTAAGGCATCAGTCGCCTCATTTTTTCTGCGATGAATGTGTTCCACTTGATAACCCTTGAAGTGCCCAGCAATAGCATCAACTTCGCGGCGATAAGCCGCCATGAGTGGATCCTTCCCATGTACCTGAGACTTGCTGAGCCACCAAGTCTGAATCGCCGAAACACCTCACCCGGCTTAAGTTCATCTCCTTAGCCATCCGAAGACCATGGAGCAAGGCTTCATACTCAGTTGCATTGTTAGTATAGGGAAACATCAACCTTAGAACATAATAAAACTTGTCACCTCGAGGGTAAGCTAAGACAACTACAGCCCCTGAGCCCTCCAATTGCCTGGACTCATCAAAGTGAATAGTCCAATATGCGGTATCTAGCTTCTCTTCAGGCATCTGCAGTTCTGTCCAATCGTTGGTGAAATCCACAAGTGCTTGAGAATTGATTGCGGTGCAAGGCATATATTTCTAACCATGAGGTTCAAGCTCAATGGCCCTCTTGGCTACCCGCCCAGTGGCTTCTCTGTTTTGAATAATATCCTCTAAAGGAGCAGAACTGACCACAGTGATGGGATGACCCAGAAAATATTGCTTAAGCTTCCGGCTGGCCATGAACACCCCATAAACGAGCTTCTGCCAGTGTGGATACCTCTTCTTGGACTCAATAAAGACCTCACTGATATAGTAAACCACTGTTGAATCGGATATTCCTTGCCAGCCTCCTTCCGTTCCACCACAATAGCTACACTGACGGCCCGGGCATTAGCTGCCACATATAATAACAACGGCTCCTTATCAATAGGAGCAGCAAGTACTGGCGGCTCAATGAGCTTTCTCTTCAAAGCCTCAAACGCGTCATTAGCAGCATCACTATAGACAAAGTCATTTATTTTCTTCATCATCGGGTACTGTGGTATGGCCTTCTTACTGAATCGGCTTATGAACCGGCTTACGGCAGCAATACAACCCGCTAGACGCTGAACATCATTAATACACGCCGGCTTTGGCGGGGAGGTAATGGCCTTGATCTTCTCCGGGTTAGCCTCAATGCCTCTGTTAGAAACCAGAAAACCCAAAAGGTTACCTGCTGGCACACCAAAAATGCACTTGGTCAGGTTACGCATCATCTTGTAGACCCAGAGATTGTCGAAGGTCTCCTTCCAATCATCTATCAAAGTTTCCTTCTCTCTGGATTTCACCACAATATCATCCACATAAGCATGAACATTGCGCCCAATCTGACTGTGGAGACAGTTCTGCACGCACTGTTGGTAAGTCGCCCGGGCAATCTTAAGCCCAAAGGGCATAGACACATAACAGAAGGCTCCAAAGGGAGTGATGAAAGCCATCTCTCTCCTGGTCCTTAACTGCCATTTTGATCTGATGGTAACCAAAATAAGCATCCAAAAAACTCAAACGCTCACAACCCGCCGTAGCATCAATGATTTGATCAATACGAGGGATAGCAAAAGGGTCAGCCGGACAAGCCTTATTTAAGTCCATGTAGTCCACACACATACGCGGATACGCCAAGTGCCGTTCTTCTTAAGCACCAGCATCGGGTTAGCCAACCACTCAGGATGAAAGACTTCAACAATGAAACCAGCTGCCAAGAGCCGGGCCACTTCTTTTCTGATGTCCTTACGCCTCTCCTCATTGAAGCGGCGAAGGAATTGCTTGACCAGCTTAAACTTCGGATCAATGAGCAAGTTCCCTCGGTACACCTAGCATGTCAGAAGGTTTCCATGCAAAGATGTTGATGACGGGAAAAAATGGCGGGCGTGAGAACACGCGTCCACGTCATTGATACAGAGTGAAATTTAAATGCATAAAATAAAAAAAGAATCAAACATTGCAGGTACATTATTTTCAGAACTCTTACATTTATATAAAAATTATGTTAATTACATCTCCGAAGAGAAAACCCCTGATTAGGAATTCCAACATTTCTATTACATAGGATTACATCACATGCCTATTACAATATGCTACAATAGAATAAAATAAAAGGAATCCTCCTCGTGATCGACGCTGAACTCCGGCCTTGGGGAACTTGAAGTTTATCCACATAGGTTTTCTTCAATGACATTATGTTTGATGTGATGTCATATGTTTCTTTACCATGCATGCACCGTATTTTGTTCGTGCTCGACCTCATTTATGTTATGGTGTAAATGAAGGTTGATTTTGGCCAGGCCTGATTTGGGCCTGTGTTTTGATGCATAGGGTATATGCATGTATTTTCAATATTTATAACTCGTGTCATGGAATTCCTTTTGAAGAACCCATGCTTAGAGCATAATTTCTGTTTTGTTTGGTTGATGATTTATGTCGTGGAATTCGTTTGAAAGAACCCATGCCATAATACAATTTTTACTATGCCATGGGATCCATGAAAGAACCTATGTCATAGGGTAGTTTGCATTTTTTTTTACTTTATGACTTCTGCCACGGGATTCATCAAAGGAACCATGTCATAGCATCATAATTTGCATTTCATTCATTTTGTGGATCACTCCATGGAATGCATGAGTGAAAACCCATATCATGTCATAGTTTACTTTTAGTCATTTTATGCATCGTGCCATGGAATTCACGAGAAAGAACCCATGCACGAAATGTACCTTGTGAGTATTTTAGAAATTTTTTGTGGCTCATGTCATGGAATTAACATGAAATAACCCATGCTTAGAGCATTTTATATGTCCCCTAGACATTACATGTCCACGTGAAGAAAAATATGCATCCTTG
>NW_025226786.1:0-5141 GCF_018294505.1 Triticum aestivum | reverse complement strand
GGTCCCACTTGTAAGGCCAACTCCAACGCACGACCCCAATTGGACCTCCGTTTTGCCCGGATTCTGTCCGTTTGGGTAGGGCAATGAGGTCGTGTCCGCGCCATTTCTTGGATGCAGTGGCCGTGCGCCGAACACACGGACGCATCCTAGCCGCATACATTTTTCTTTGCAAACACATATCATTTTTTCATCATTGATTTTTTGGTACATGGAAATACATCACCAAAATTTTGACTAGAAAAAGCAAGACCAAAGAAAACAAGAACCACAAGAATACATTTTAGAAGATATCCAACTTCCATAACTTCTCCTGTAAGTTGGATTAGTGCCTTCTCGATGCATTCATTGTTGATCTGCGGAGGCTCGATCTTGCGTGCTTCTTTATTCTTTGAGTGTAAAGAAGTACACATTGCTTCCTCGCATCTAGTCTCATGTCTAGCCTCTATTCTATCAACAAGTGCACTAGTATCATCTCTACCCTCTATGCTAGCTAAAAGTGCTAGAACATCTACTAAATTGCGCTCTATCAATATATCGATGTACTGTTCTTCCCAATACCAAAACTTGCATCCATTCTACACAATAAAATTTTAAGTTAGCACAACTAGTCTAATCCCAGAGCACAACCGAAGATTTGGTCAGGTTCTTCCTCCTTTTGCCGACATGTGGGACTTCCATCATCCAGGTCGTGTCATGCAAGAAAATAGAGTGGTAGTTGAAGCCACGTGATGTGCATCACGTGGTAGAATCTTAATACTCTTGAGTAACTCCAAAAGCGGTCACTGAAGATCTTTATTGGATTTGCTTTTCATCACCAGCACGTCGAGGTGAAAGATGTGCAGGTTCAATGGGTCCTCTTGCATTTTCACTGACATGTGGGACCGCATATGAGCAAACATACGATGGGCTCTGCACATCTGCTAGCTGGCTGAGAAGAGAGATAGAGGAGGGCTGAGCATGGACTCTGTCGGATTTCGGGTTCCGGCAGACCCTTGAGGTTCGAACACTGGGGTGCGCGCCAAGATCTTTCCCCTACCAGCTCATGTCTCGAAGTCTCGCACGGATCTAGGCTAGAAAGAAGAACACACAAGGGACACGAGATTTATACTGGTTTAGGCCACCATTGTGGTGTAATACCCTACTCCAGTGTGTGGTTTGGTGGATTGCCTCAGGGGCTGATGATGAACAATACAAATGGAGAACAGCCTCGCGAGGGGCTGTTCTTGAGCTGGTGCGATGAACTGCTTGGGTGAGTTCGATCGCCTCTCTCTAGTCTATGCGTGATCTGGATCCGATCCCACCTCCCTGTGGTGGCTAGTCCTATTTATAGAGGGAGGCCCTGGTCCTCTTCCCAAATAATGAGCGGGAAGGGCGCCAACAATTGGCCATTTTGAAGGGGAACATCTAGTACACTTACCCTGACAAAAGTTGGTCTTTGGCTGCCAAAGGCTCTGACGATGACGCCGTCCTGGGTTCCACGATGACCTCCATCCTGCCGCTCTACTGGTCTTGGTCTTTTTGCACCGAAATGGTAACCTTTGCCTGATGCCTTGGCCTATGCTTGCCCCATTTGCACCGAAGGGGAAATGAGGACACTGCGCAGGCCGGCGCCCGCCTGGCCCAATCGTCATGGCTTGCGTCACAGGATCCTCGCAAGGTGCCCCTGCCTTGATCTCTCCGCCTGCTCACGAGCCTCCCTGATGAGGCTGCTCCTGTGGAAGCTCCCTGTCGTCCGTCCCGCGTGGCTTGGCCCCTCGCGAGAGTCTTGAGCTTGAGCTAATGAAGCTGGGCTGTGCTGGGCCCCGACTTGAGCCACGCCGCAGGCAGGCAAGTCTGGGGACCCCCGTTCCTAGAACGCCGACAGTAGCCCCCGAGCCCAAGGCGCGCCCGGACATGGCTTAGCAGAGAAGCGAAGGGGCAAGTGCGAAGCGCCATGGGCCCCAATAGCCTGCGGCCTTGGGCGCCGTGTGGCGGTTGCTTGCACGTGGGCACCTCCGCTTCCCCACGATGCTTCATAACACGCCCGGCTAGGCGGACCTGGGGTTGCACACAACCATTCCCCTTTTGCCGCCTGCGTGTTTCCTGCCCTTCCTTCTTCCTCAGGCTCCAACCTCTGCCTCCAATCCAACTCGAACTGTTCCCCCTTACCATTGCCATGGCGCCAACGAAGAAGGAAAAGGGGAAGAAGCCCGCGTCATCGTCCCGCTCGCCTCCAGTGGTGGCCCCCGCCGTTGACCGGTCCATCATACTCAATCCCGAAGCTTTGAACAAGGTCCGCTCTGCCCTTGCCACCATCTTCAACGAATGCGGCCGGACCACGGTCTGGCCTGCGTCCCATGGCTCCTTTGATAGGGTCATCATGATGGTCCGGTTCTTCACCGATGCCCTGTGGGCGGGTCTGGTTCCCCCCTTTTCCGCTTTCTTCAATGCAGTGCTCTCCCATTAACAGATCCACATGATGCACCTCGGGCCTGAGTCCATTACCCTCCTGGCTATCTTCGCTTTTGTTTGCGAAGCAATGGTGGGCATTCCTCCTTCCGTTACCGTGCTGCGCCATTTCTTCTCTTTGCGTCTGAGCGACCCCACTCGATGCTCGGGGTGTGTGAGCTTCCTCGCTGTGCCGGAGACGGCTGCTTCAGGGATCGATTTTAGCCTTCCTCCTCCTGAGGCCAGGTTCAGAGAGCGGTGGCTATACGTGGATGTCGTAGTTCCCAGCCCCCTGCTCTCGCACCCAACCTTGCCTACTGTTCCCAACTCGGGTTGGGGTCATGAGACGCTCGCGAGCCCCCGGCTCGCCTTCGTCTGGCGCCACTTCGAGACTTTGAGGGCACTTGATGTGATGGCACCTAAGGTGGTGAAGGAGTTCCTCCAGTGCCGCATTGCTCCTCTCCAGCGCCACTCTCGATGGATGTGGGATTATGCGGGGCACAAAGGCCGCATGCGGCTTCAGGAGGAGGACCTAGCGCCTGAAGCGCTGAGGACGGTGCTCAGGGTCCTAACTGGCGATCCTTCCCCGGGCAGCTTTCGACATGATGGTGCCCTCTTGTATCTTTGTTCGGGCTGGGCCGATTTTGTGAGGCAGATGCCCAGCTTTGACGAGTGGGGGCTATGCCCAGCTGGCCTCACGGGACCCAGTGAGAATCCAGTCCCTGTGGTTGCTCTTCCGGTCACTCAAAGCGGCTCTATCTCAGGTGATGGAGCAGGGAGACAAGAACCGCCGGGAGCTGAAGGGTATGATGTTGAGATACTGACGCCACTCGGAGCCCCAAAGGTTGCATCTCCCGAAGCCCGTCCTGGAGCAGTGGAAGGCGAGGAGTTGCGGCCTACGGTTCCCGAGGTTGGGGCTCCCGAGGTCCCAACCGTTCCTCATGAGGCGGTGCCTGGTGGCGTCTCCAAGGCCGGTCCCCTTGGCGCTGATCACCTTGACGCCTCTTCCATGCCGCAAACCGACCCTTGCGCCGAGCGCTTAGGCTGGTTCCGCGTAGACTTCGAGGCCCTCTGCAAGAGGAAGGAGGCCTTGGGTGGTGATGATCGCCCCTGCCGCCTGTTGAAGTGCTGGAAGTACTTCGCCATGGACGAGTAAGTCCTCTTCTTTCTTTGCTCCTTTACTTCTCTGTCCTGGCAGCTTACCGCGGCCTTTTAGGGCCCTTCCTGCCGAATTCACGGAGACAGCCAAGGAGCCATCCCCCCAAGCTTCGTCCTCGCTACTGACCCTCGGCACGCCGAGCTTGAGCAACGCCCCTGCCACTCGGTTGGTAGGAGAAGTGGCCCATCTCGCTGGGCACCTTGAGCATGCGCGCCTGCTGTCTTCCCTTCATGACTTTCCATGGGGCACAGCCAGCTTGCCCCGCGCTCCTTCCTTGACCGTGGATGGCGGCTGGCTGAAGTCAGTCTTGAGCTCATCTTTTGGGAACGGATCGGCGCCAGGTCGGGCTCCTGGCGAGGTCCGTCCGGCGATCGCTGGGGCAGCAGCCCCCAGCCCCGCACCAGGAGGGGGCATGCCGCTTCAGGGCCCTCCGCATACGCCAGTGGCAGAGGGTGACATGGAAGACGTGCGTAGGCGCGCTCGGGAGCATCGCGCTCTTTTTCAAGAGTTCCTTCAGGGGGCGGCGGATGCGGTGAGTCAGATCGGGGTGGAGCTTGCTGGCGAGGATGCGCGCCTTGAGGCCGTAGGCTTGCGCCTTGCTGAGGAGAGGCGCAAGCTGAAGGTAGCCGTCGCCCTCGCGCGTCACCAGCGTGACCTTGACAACGCGAAGGCTGAAGCGTCGCTGGCGGCCTCGCGAGAGGCCTGGTCCCAAGCCGTGGAGGAGGCCCGGGAAGCAGACCGATGGCACAAGGATGTAGAGGAGTGCACGTGGGAGCTCCAAGCCTGGAGCAACTCTCTGGAGCAGCAAGTGGAACTGCGCCAGGCGGCCCTTGTGTCGCTGAAGGAGGCTTACATCGACCAGGTGGTGCTCTTGAAGCGCGAGGAGGCACTGACGCTGGAGGCCCCCGAGCGCAACCTTGACCTCGAGCAGTTGGAGACGAGGCAGTGCCTGGTGACCCTGGCGGAGGATGACATCACCGCGCGCGAAGCACGAGTCCAGGAAGAGGTCGACTGCCGCGTGGCGGAAGCTCGCTCGGACCTCGAGCGTGAACATGAAGCGAGGTTGGAGCTGATCAGGGCCGAAGCTCAGGGTAGGACCGCGGCCCTCAGGGCCAAACTGGCTAAAGTGACACGGGGTGCGGACTCCCCCACAGCCGCCCTTGGCGCAACACAGGCGGAGCTGGCCTCTGCCTGCGCCGAGCTGCTTCTTCTCCAACAGAGGGTTGACGGTGCCGAGGCCATCTCTCAGCGGAATGAGGACGAGATCCGTCAGCGGCGGATTCTGGAGCACGAGCATGCCCCCGTGCTCCGAACGCTCAGGGAAAGGGCTAACACAGGCTTGGGCAACATTTGCGAGGCTGCCTCCAAGGAGACGCATGAGACCAACTATGCCGGCAACCGCCAGTATTTAACCGACGTGGTGACGCTTCTGGAGAACCACTCCGAGCGGTGTCGCTGGCTTGTCGAGGAGAGGAGCCGAGCCTTGCTTGGGCACGCCTTCTCCCGCGTCTTCAGCTATCTGCAGGACAGGGACCCCCACTTCGATTTCAATGCC
>NW_025226785.1:0-5145 GCF_018294505.1 Triticum aestivum | reverse complement strand
GTCGCGCTCCTCCTCCAATGCGTCCAAGCTGTCCTGCCGATCGAGCTCGGCTTCTCTTTCTTCGTACATGCGCACTCGAGGTGAGTCATGAATTATGTCGCATGGCAGTACTGCCTCTGTGCCATATACCATAAAAATGGTGTGAATCCAGTAGTGCAATTCGGTGTGGTCCGCAGCCCCCAGAGTACGGAGTCAAGCTCCTCTACCCAGTGCGTGTTAGATTCCCGGAGGGATCGCACTAGTCTGGGTTTGATGCCGCTCATAATGAGACCGTTGGCTCGCTCGACTTGACCATTGGTTTGAGGGTGATAGACTGAAGCGTAACCGAGCTTAATGCCCATGATTTTGCACCAGAGTTTAACTCCATCGGCTGTGAAGTTTGTGCCGTTGTCAGTTATGATGCTGTGGGGGACGCCGTAACGGTGTACGACCCCGGATATGAAGTCTATCACCGGTCCGGATTCGGCCGTCTTTACAGGCTTGGCCTCTATCCATTTGGTGAATTTGTCCACCATGACCAGTAGATATTTTTGCTTGTGGGTTCCTCCTTTAAGGGGTCCGACCATGTCAAGCCCCCAGACCGCAAAAGGCCAGGTAATGGGTATAGTTTGTAGGGCGGTAGGCAACATGTGACTTTGGTTGGCGAATAATTGGCAACCGACGCATCGCTACACTAAGTCCTGAGCGTCTGCCCGGGCTGTTGGCCAGTAAAATCTAGTACGGAAGGCCTTGCTTGCAAGGGCCCGGGCTGCGGCGTGGTGCCCGCCGAGTCCGGCATGAATTTCAGCCAGAAGGTCTCGCCCTTCCTCTTTGGAGATACACCTTTGAAGGACTCCGGTTGTGCTTTTCTTATAAAGCTCTCCCTCGTGGACTTTGTAGGCTTTAGATCACCGCACTATGCAGCGGGCCTCGTTTTGGTCCTCGGGAAGTTCCTGCCTAGTTAGGTAGGCTAGGAATGGTTCTGTCCACGGGGCAATGACTGCCATTATTATGTGGGCTGACGGTGTTGTTTTGTTGGCGGAGCCACCAACTATGTCAGAGTGTTCGGTGAGGGGCGGTGTGGTTGTGTCCGGGCTATTGTTTTCGGACTCTCCCTCCCATGATATGGATGGCTTGAACAACTAAGAAGATGTTGGGAGGGATGGCATCGCGCTTGGCGCCAGTGCATGCCAACATGTCTGCTGCCTGGTTATTCTCCCGGGCTATGTGGTGAAATTCGAGCCCCTCAAACCGAGCTGACATCTTCAAGACGGTGTTGCGGTAAGCTGTCATTTTCGGATCCTTGGCGTCAAAATCTCAATTTATTTGGGATATCGCGAAGTTTGAATCCCCGTGGACCTCTAGGCGCTGAATGCCCGTGGAGACTGCCATCCGGAGACCATGTAGAAGGGCCTCGTATTCGGCTGCGTTGTTGGAATCCGTGTACATTATCTGAAGTACGTATTGGACTGTATCTCCGGTTGGGGACGTTAGAACGACGCCAGCCCCCAGGCCAGCCAACATTTTGGAGCCGTCGAAGTGCATGATCCAGTTGGAGTATGCGCCGTACTCTTTAGGGAGCTCGGCTTCAGTCCATTCGGCGATGAAGTCGGCCAACACCTGCGACTTAATAGCTCGCCTTGGCTTATAAGTTATGTCGAACGGGAGGAGCTCAATGGCCCATTTGGCAATTCGGCCCGTTGCGTCGCGGTTGTTTATAATATCATTAAGAGGTACTTCGGATGCCACTGTTATTGAACACTCTTGAAAATAGTGTCGCCGCTTCCGGGATGCCATGAACACTGCGTATGCTATCATTTGATAATGCGGGTACCGTGACTTGCATGGAGTTAGGACAGTGGACACGTAATAAACTGGTTTTTGGAGGGGGAACTTGTGTCCGTCCGTTTCTCGCTCGACAACGAGCACCGCGCTTACAACTTGATGGGTTGTCGCGATGTATAAAAGCATTGGTTCGCCCGTGTTGGGCGCGGCCAGGACCGGATTGTTGCCAGTATGGCTTTGATTTCTTCGAGTCCGGCCGTGGTGGCATCCGTCCACTCGAAGTGTTCGGTGCGCCGCAGGAGGCGGTAAAGGGGTAATGCCTTTTCTCCTAAGCGGGAGATAAAGCGGCTTAGAGCCACCACACATCCTGTCAATTTTTGTATTTGTTGGAGGTCTTTTGGGGTATCCAATTGTAATAGAGCTCGGATCTTTGCTGGGTTTGCTTCAATTCCTCTACCGGATACGATGAAGCCCAAGAGCTTTGCGGCTGGTACGCCGAAAACGCATTTTTTCGGGTTGAGCTTAATGTCATATGTTCAGAGATTGTCGAACGTGAGCCTCAAGTCGTCTACTAGAGTATCGATGTGTTTGGTTTTGACGACCACGTCATCTACGTACGCTTCAACTGTTTTGCCGATCTGGTTGGCCAGACATGTCCGAATCATGCGCTGATATGTTGCGCCGGCGTTTTTGAGCCCGAAGGGCATCGTGTTGAAGCAGAATGGGCCGTATGGGGTGATAAATGTCGTTGCGGCTTGGTCTGACTCTGCCATCTTGATTTGGTGGTAGCCAGAGTATGCATCGAGGAAACACAATGAGTCGTGTCCTGCAGTAGCGTCGATGATTTGATCAATTCAGGGGAGGGGGAAGGGATCCTTTGGGCATGCCTTATTTAGGTCTTTGAAATCGCGCATAGGCGCCAGCATTTCTCCTTCTTTGGTACCATCACCAGGTTTGCTAGCCAGTCCGGATGTTTTATATCCCTGATGAATCCGGCTTCCAGTAGTTTTGCTAGATCCTCTCCCATGGCTTGTCTCTTGTGTTCGGAGAAACGCCGTAGAGTCTGCTTAACAGGCTTAAACCCTTTTAGGATGTTCAGGCTATGCTCGGCCAGCCTGTGTGGGATTCCTGGCATGTCTGAAGGGTGCCGGGCGTAAATGTCCCAATTTTCTCGCAGGAATTCTCTGAGTGCGACGTCTACATCGGGTTTTAGTTGTGCCCCGATGGAGGCCGTTTTTGTGGGGTCCGTTGGGTGGACTTAGAATTTGACTATTTCGTCCGCTGGTTTAAAAGAGGTGGACTTGGATCACTTATCTAGTATCACATCGTCCCTGTCCACCGTGGAGCGCAACGCAGTTAGTTCCTCGGCCGCTAGGGCTTCGGATAATGCCTCCAGGGCCAGTGCGGCTGTCTTGTTTTCGGTGCGGAGCGCTGTGTCCGGATCACTAGCAAGAGTGATGATTCCATTGGGTCCGGGCATTTTGAGCTTCATGTACCCGTAATGGGGTATGGCTTGAAAAATTGTAAATGCTTCTCGCTCTAACAGAGTGTGGTATCCGCTGCTGAATGGGGCCACTTGAAATGTGACCTCCTCTGATCTGTAATTATCCGGCATGCCGAACACCACATCCAGTGTGATTTTCCCCGAACAGCACGCTTCCCGGCTTGGTATTATTCCTCTAAAGGTTGTGTTGCTTCACTCAATGCGGCTCCAGTCTATTTCCATTTTTCGCAGGGTTTCCTCGTAGATGAGGTTAAGTCCGTTGCCGCCGTCCATGAGTACCTTTGTAAGTCGGAAGCCGTCCACTATCAGACTGAGGACCAATGCGGCTGGTGCTCGAGCTGTCCGGAATTTAGGTTCGTCACTGGCATTAAAGGTAATAGCCGTTTCACTCCATGGGTTTATTGTTGCTACTTGGTAGACTTCGATAAGGCTGTGGAGCGTTCATTTCCTCGCATTGTTTGATGCGAAGGTCTCGAAGACTATTGAAACCGTACTGGCGTTTCTGGGGTGGTGCTCTGTGGATTCTGGAGTTAGATGCTCCTCGTCACTGCTGGCCACCTGCCGGAGTATCCAACATGCTCTAAGGCTGTGAGTTGGTGTGACTTCCCCTGAACTATGAATTTTACAGGGTCCATTAAGCCATCCCTCCAGTATGGTCCCATACCCTATAAAGGGTTTTTGTTTTTTGCTGTTTGGCTTAGATGCCTGGCGATAATGCGCCCTTTTGTTTTGGACTTGTATTGTATTCAGGGACGGATTGTCCTAGAATTTGTCTTCGGTTTTCCGAACGCTTTCTGTCGCACAGTACTTTCGTACTATGCATGTCAAGTCGGCGAAGCGTGTAATTTCACAGCGACTTATGGCGTTGAGGATTCCGATGTCCGTGCAGTTGTTACAGAAGAATGAAATTGCTTCTTTCTCACGGCAGTCCTTTATCCTGTTCATAACCAGGAGGAATCTGTCCCAATAGTGGTGTACTGTTTCCCCGGGCTCTTGCCGTATTTGGTATAAATCCCTAATTGTTGGGTGGGCGGGTGGATTTAAATCCGGAACCTTGCCCGATATAAGATTCAGGGGCCAAGAAATTTCCGAATTCGGAAGCTTGCTTTCTTGGACATTATTCAATGAATCAGGTCTGCTGCCTGACTTTAGGTTCAGGGCTTGGGCAACATCCTCCCCTCCGCGGGTGTCCGCCTTGGAGGGGTTGGGAATCCGGACATATCTGGTCCTTAGAGCGGGCGAAGATTCGCCACATTGTTCTTCCACCACTTCAACATGGTGGGTGACCTGGGTAGAGTCGATCTCTCTCTGATCGGTTTTAAGCCCAATCTGGCCATAATCTGTAGCGACTCCCAGGGCGGCAATGCAATCCAAGAGTTCATTCAGGGAAGAGAGCTCCGTCGGATCTAACTGCTCGGCGAGTTCCGAGCTCATGTGAAGATTGCTTTCGATGGCCCGAGAGGTCATCGTCGGTGCGGCGGCCAAACAGGCGGTCATCAAAAAACTACCTAGCCAGAGAGTTTGGCCGACAGCCAAAGCTCCTTTAGCAACAGCGTTGTCTTTAAAGACGGGGTGCGGCATCCTTCCTGACGGTGACGACATAGAGGAACTCTCAATGAAAGCACCAATGTCGGTGTCAAAACCAGCGGATCTCGGGTAGGGGGTCCCAAACTGTGCGTCTAGGCAGATGGTAACAGGAGACAAGGGACACGATGTTTTTACCCAGGTTCGGGCCCTCTCGATGGAGGTAAAACCCTACTCCTGCTTGATTAATATTGATGATATGGGTTATACAAGAGTGGATCTACCACGAGATCAGAGAGGCTAAACCCTAGAAGCTAGCCTATGGTATGATTGTTGTTCGTCCTACGGACTAA
>NW_025226784.1:0-5152 GCF_018294505.1 Triticum aestivum | reverse complement strand
TCAGGATCACTTCTTGATCATTACTAGTTGACGACCGTTCTGCTTGCTCTCTTCTCGCTCTTATTTGCGTATGTTAGCCACCATATATGCTTAGTCGTTGCTGCAGCCTCACCACTTTACCCCTTCCCTTCCTTTTAAGCTTTGCTAGTCTTGATACCCATGGTAATGGGATTGCTGAGTCCTCGTGGCTCACAGATTACTACAACAACAGTTGCAGGTACAGGTTTCGTGATGTTCATGATGCGAGAGCGATGCTTGCTTGCATTGAGTTCTTCTTCTGCTTCTTCTTCGATCAAGGGATAGGTTCCAGGTCGGCATCCTGGGCTAGCAGGGTGGATGTCGTTTGAGTTTCTGTTTGTGTTTCATCCATAGCCGGATGATGCTCTTATGTATTGTGATGTTGTATTCGTGTGGCATTGTATGCCTCTTGTATGTATCCCCATCTATTATGTAACGTTGATGTAATGATATCCACCTTGCAAAAGCGTTTCAATATGCGGGTCTATCCTTGGTGGGACCTTTGAGTTCCTTTTGGATAGGGTCGCATATTGGGCGTGACAAGTTGGTATCAGAGCCTCGACCGACCATAGGAGCCCCCTTGATTGTTGGCCGTTGTTGAGTCTAGAAGAAAACTATTTTGAGTCTTAGGATTATATATATCGGAGAGTAGGATTCTTTTTACTCCTCAGCCCCCTTCGTCGCTCTGGTGAGGACTCTTGACGTAGATGTTTTGTCTTTCCTCTCCTCAAATTTCACTAATTTTTTTTCCGGATCACGCGGGTATCTTGGAATCGTTCCGATGGTTTTGTGACGAGAACATTGTTCTTGGTGCCTCCTGTCTATTATGTGGCTTTGACCCGGGGAGTTGAGCTCCGAGGTGTTGTCGTTACAATTTTATCGTTGCAGTTCTGGAATACCTGAGTTTTGCCGACATCGAAAATCTCTTTTATATAGTTGTTGGTGAGATAACCTCGACATCACCCAGTACTGGGGAGTTCAGGAGTATTGCCATAACTCGTATAACGGATGTTTTTCGAAGGTTGAGGTACACGATTTCCGAAGGTTTCTTGGTTATGTGTTGACGGATGGATACAGCTGGATGTAGGTATTGTTAGTTTGGGTGAGATATATTGCTTCCCCTGTATCCCCAACACCAGATTGCATAACTAGAAAGTTTCAGGAGTTTTATAGGTGGGAATTCAAGTAGCTCCTAGAATATCTTTCCGACAGATGCATGATATGGGATTGGGTAAATCTCTATCATATGTATTTGTTCTGGCTTATTCTGCAAGCCAATCCTTTGTTTTGTTTTATTTGTGGTATTCGAGTTGCTTCGAGTCAAATGTTGAATCCATACCTTTCTTAAATGGTGTTCTCATATTTCTATGGGAGTGCTAATCCTTTTGATCATCGAGATTGTCATGTCAATTCTTTCCAACCGGTGTGCTTCTTTTCAAGTGGATCTGATCATTTCAACATTCGCAAGATAACCTCTCAGTTTCCCAACGTTGTTCATTTCATCCGTCCTCAAGTTGCTTTTGTTTTCCCGCCCTCCCACCCTTTTTCTTCAAGGACTCAGATTTCTTAATCAAGTATCCATTTATTCATGTGAAGTTTCTCCATTTTTTTCCTGTCAATGTTCTTATCCGGTGATTTCCCATGAAGATGCTCAACAACTTCAAGTTCATCATCCTTCGTTCTTTTTCTTCTCCGGTGGATCCAATTCAAGCTTTCAGTGTTGATCATATCCCTTTCCTCATTTCAAATGCTATCCCATGCCAGTACACCTCTCATTCACTCACCTCTTGCTATTCATTTGTTCTAGAGTGTTGAAGATATCTCAGAAGATTCGTGTTTCCATTCTTAATCAGTTCAAGCCATTTGGAGATTGTTATCTCATTCAAGCTATTTAATTCAACCGGTGCAACCTCTCTTTAAAATCGTTCAACGGTGTCTTCCTTTGAGTGGGCCCTAACCCATAGGCCTTTTCCCAGGATCTTACCTGACTCTTCGAATTATCAGGAGCGATTCTCAAATTCATTTGAAAGTTTGACGTAAGAATGAAATATCATCAGTCAAATGTCTTTCTCCAAGATCTTTCAAATTCTTTTCATCGTTGGTTCAACATTTCTATTCTTCTTTGCTCCGGAGTGTCTCATAAATTGTCAGGGTGGTTCTCATCATCATTCTCAACTTTTGAAGACCGAAGATGGATTTCTCTTAAATCTTGCTCCATTCTCTTCAAGATTCATAGCTCTCTTAAATTCTTTTCACCCATCCGGAGTAATTCAAGAGTCTTTTCAGATTGATTCTCCGTAGCCCATCATCTTAGAATTATTCATTCTCAGCTTTCAACTCTCGTTCTGGAATTCTTCCGATGCATCGTTCAAATATCCTCTAATCAGTTCATGGCCTCTTCGTTCTCATGTATCTAAATTCCCTCAAGTATCTTCATTCGTTCTCTAATTCTTACCGGTGATTCACCCCTTTACTTCTTTCATTTTCAATTCTTACGGTGGTTAGTTCAAGAGTTCTCTTTTCTTGGTTATCATATCAATTCATTCATTGTTTCCAAATTCCACCGGTGGTTCCATCTATACCTTCTCAAGTTTACGCTATATCCCTCTTAATCCTTCTACGAGAATAAGTAGTATGCCAAATCCATTGTTTGTCATCAATTTAAATTGGTGAAGGATACGCATACCGTAATTCTTATTATTGTTCCATCCAAGTAATCTAGTTTCTTCTTTCCGGAGTTGTTCATCATGTCACATTTCCCGGTTCGAGATGTTTCATCTTTTCGTTTCCGGAGTTCCAAGTTTTCTCGGTTATATCGTCGCAAAGCTCCATCAAAATCATCACAAGGCTCACCTTGTTCTTTCAACTTCTCTTTCTTTCTATCATTCTTTTATTACCGGAGTTCTTCATGGAGGCTCTACATGGTGGTTCGTCAAGGATTCTATTCATTCTTCAATTGTTCTTCAAGATTTCTCTTGAAGTTATGACCCGCCAAGCTATACTCAAAAGTAAACATGGTGCTCAACACATGTTTTGTTTTGAGGCGTTCAAGCATTCTTCATCTTGCATTCCGAAGTGCAATCCTTTCTACCTTATCTTTTGAGATGGTGTTATGTCATTCTTGACAATTTGAGTTCGTGTTTCATGATTCACATGTTGTCAAGAATGAGATATTTTAAAAACCATCATTTTTCTCTTCGATCATGAGGTATTTTAAATCCATTAATCTCTTCGTTGGAGTTATCTTGGTATAGACTTCACCTAAAGCCTTCCCTAAGGAATGTTGTATTGTGGTGCTTATCAATGATCCAAGTTTTCTCCTACCCTCTTGGCGAAAGAAGTTTTCATCTCTTCTTTGATCTCAAACAAGCAATTGTTTTTCGTTAGTGGCAGAATTTCACCTCAAGTGTTGAGATGTTTTCATAAGCCCACTACAAGCTTATTCGTTTCGTTGTTGGTTTCCAACAACTCCGTTATAACCTTCTTGGAAGGGTGTTTTCCAAGCTCATTTGTGGCAGAAGTTGGCATTTTCTTCTCCATTCTGTTATTTCAATGATCTATCTTCTATTCTTTTTTCCGGAGGCATTGTGATGTTGCTCTTTTCACTCATCATTTCGAATTGTCAAGATCATGTCATTTTCATGCTTATCCATTTAACCGGCGTGTCGTGTTTTCATTCGAGTTCCCTCATCTTATCAAGTTTTGCCTCCTTCCTCAACCGGAGAGCTGTCTGAAATCTTTCTTACCCCTTGTGCCATTCTTTCAATAGTTCCGAAGGTAGTGTGTTGTTTATCTCATCAAGTATCCTCTCATCTTGTAAGTTCATGTTCAATTCCTTCCATTTACAGTCGGAGTGCTGTCCAAATTATATCATTATTATTCATTCTTATCTCGTTTCAACCAGAGTGGTTTCTATTCCTTCTTGTCCATTAAAATCCTGATTTGTGTCTTTGCAACCTCCAAGGTTCACATGGTGCCGCTTGTTTCTATTCTCTACCGCAATGCTCTCAATTGTATTCAATTCCGTTGTGTTCTTTCTTTCAACTTTTCAACCTCTCAAGGTTCTTTGGTTTCACTCTTTGGTCGAAGAAGCAACTTAGTTTTACCGCTTATCTTCCTCTTCCTTTTCCCTCCGGTGCCATCCTAGATCTCGGGACGAGATCCTCTCGTAGTGGTGGAGTGTTGTAATGCCCCGGATACAACTTTCCATATTCATAACTCTGACTCTTGCCATTTCCGGCTATGTGATTTATTATTTCCTCCGTGGTTGGGTTTTTGTCTGTTGTTTTGCATTTTGTTCTTGTTATGCATCTCGTCTCATGTCATTATTCGCATTGCATCGACATCATTTTCATAAAACTTGCATCCGTTCGGGTTCCGCCGGTTCTCTCCCTTGTCCGTTCGGAGTACAGACACACTCGCTCGCGCCCGCGGCACCTCCGAAATATTATTTTATTAGTGGCATAAAAATGTTCTCGGAATGGGTTGCAACTTGTCGTGCGGTCTTATTATAGTGTAGACAGGCCGCCTGTCAAGTTTCGTCGCATTCGGAGTCCATTTGACTGCCCAACCGTTAAATATGTAACCGCGATATAGTCGGTATATTCGTCGGACGTTTCGGTCTCCGAAACCATTGCCGGGCTGCATTTCTCCCCTCTCCTCTCAGCCCAACCCTCTCTTCACAGCCCACCAACACTTCACCTAGTCCCTCTCCGCTCCGGAGCCATTCGATGGCGATCGTACGCTCCGAAAAGCCCCCAAAACCCCCAACCCTAGCCTCTTTTGCTATATAAAGACCCTCTCTCTCCATTTTGGCCTCCTACCTACCCCCCTCCTCAATTCCCGCAGCCAGCCGCCGCTTCCCTCCTCGTTTTCAGTGCCGATGCGCTCCCCCGCCGCCACTTGGCACCGTCCCGCTCGCCAGCGCCACCATCCCGCTCGCCAGCGCCACCGTCCCCGCCGCCTTGGAGCCAACCAAGGGAGGCCACGTGCCTTCCCCGTGCCTCCAGCCGCCGCGGCCCGCGAGGCCCATCCGCGGCCCGCCGCCGGGCTGAGCCGGGCCCCGCCAGCCCTCGCGCCCCGCCTTCGCCCCGCTCCTCCCTCGCGTGGATCGGGAAGAGCCCGATCGTTTCGC